>NC_081575.1:3751483-3762732 GCF_022355385.1 Mustela nigripes | reverse complement strand
CCCCACCCACCCACCCCACCCCATTCCCCTCAGTTTTCACTCTTAGCCTACCTCGGAAATGGTAAGTACTTACTGGGCTTTTTCATAGATTATTGTCTGATGCCGTTTTCCTAAGAAGACGGTGCCCTTTCTCAGACTATTCTCTTAGACGTGTTAGCGTTGTAAACGCAATGCTGGCCTAGAGGAGGTAGAAGGCTCGTTTTTTTTTTCCGGGGTGTGTGTAGGGGCGTTGGTGGTTAGGCTCCCTGACATTCCTTCAGTCTCTTCCCTCCCCCTACACATCTAGCCTACTTCCTACCCCCGGCTTTATCAAGATCGCCTCTACGCCCCTCCCCCTTCTCTCCCTAGCCCCCTGTAGGGAAAAAAGCTTGCATTTTGTTTTGCTCAAAATGGTGGCAGCCTGCTTACTGCTTTCTGACAGAAGTTCGCTTTTTTCTCAAAGCAGACATGACATTGTTTGAAAGGAAAAAGTGGCCCAAAAGACAGGTCCCCCAAACCTAGTTGTGCATCAGAATAATGCTTGCATACGAAAATAAAAACACAAAAATATTTCCCTAAAATAATTCTAGAATTCTAAATTGTCACCACTTCAGCTGGTCTTTTCCTCAGTTTCAATTTATAGATTTCCATACTTAACCATTTATTTTTCTCTGTTTTTCTTCCCTTTCTTCCCATGTATATTTTTCAGGCAACATCTTCGTCGTGAGCCTCTCTGTGGCCGACTTGTTGGTAGCCATCTACCCCTACCCTCTGATGCTGCATGCCATGGCCATTGGGGGCTGGGATCTGAGCCAGTTGCAATGCCAGATGGTTGGATTCATCACAGGGCTGAGCGTGGTCGGTTCTATCTTCAACATCGTGGCCATTGCCATCAACCGTTACTGCTACATCTGTCACAGCCTCCAGTATGAGCGGATCTTCAGTGTGCGCAATACCTGCATCTTCCTGGTCATCACCTGGATCATGACCGTCCTGGCTGTCCTGCCCAACATGTATATCGGTACCATTGAGTATGATCCTCGCACCTACACCTGCATCTTCAACTATCTGAACAACCCTGTCTTTGCTGTGACCATCGTCTGCATCCACTTCGTCCTCCCTCTGCTCATCGTGGGTTTCTGCTATGTGAGGATCTGGACCAAAGTGCTGGCAGCCCGTAACCCGGCGGGGCAGAATCCTGACAACCAGCTTGCTGAGGTGCGCAATTTTCTAACCATGTTTGTGATCTTCCTCCTCTTTGCAGTGTGCTGGTGTCCTATCAATGTGCTTACTGTCCTGGTGGCTGTCAGTCCGAAAGAGATGGCAGGCAAGATCCCCAACTGGCTTTATCTTGCAGCCTACTTCATAGCCTACTTCAACAGCTGCCTCAACGCTGTGATCTATGGGCTTCTCAATGAGAATTTCCGAAGAGAATACTGGACCATCTTCCATGCTATGCGGCACCCTATCCTGTTCCTCTCTGGCCTCATCTCTGATATTCGGGAGACTCGGGAGGCCCGTGCCCTGGCCCGTGCCCGTGCCCGTGCCCGAGACCAAGCCCGTGAACAAGCCCATGAACAGGATCGTGCCCGTGCCAGTCCTGTTGTAGAGGAAATGCCGATGAGTGCCCGGAATGTTCCACTACCCGGTGATGCTGCAGCTGGCCAACCTGAACGTGCCTCTGGCCATCCTAAACCGGCTTCTGGGCACTCCAGGTCTGCCTCTGCCTACCGCAAGTCTGTCTCTGGCCACCATAAATCTGTCTTTAGTCACTCCAAGCTGGCTTCTGGTCACTCCAAGTCTGCGTCTGGTCACCCCAAGTCTGCCACTGTCTATCCTAAGCCTGCCTCTGTCCACTTTAAGGCTGACTCTGTCCATTTCAAGCCTGCCTCTGTCCATTTCAAGTCGGCCTCCAGCCACCCTAAACCTGTCACTGGCCACCATGTTCCTGCCAGCAGCCACTCTGAGGTTGCCTTCAGCCCTGCCACCAGCCACCCTAGACCCACAGCTGGCTACATCAAGCCTGCTACCACCCCCCTTGAGCCCACCACTGCTGATAATACTGAGCCTGCTACCACCAGCCAACTCCAACCAGTGATCGCCAGCCACACTGAGTCTGTCGCTGCTGACCACCCTGAGCTTACTGCCTCCTGTCACCCTGAGACCATCGCTGCCGGCCACTTCGAGTGTGACATCACTGACCTCCCTGAGCCTGTCTGCAGCCCTGCCAGTGGTTCCCCTGAGTCTGCTGCCAGCCTACCAGAGCTTGCAGCCGCCGCTGCTGCCAACCTTCCTGACCCCACTGTGACCACCACTACCACCAATGATTACCATAAGATTGTGGTTATTGATGTTGAAGTTGATTCTGATGAAATGGCTATGTGAAAAATGCTCTTAGGGGTGGCCAAGTAGTGATCCACTTTCAAGTTTATCTAGCATATGTAATTCAAAGTGAGATAACTTATGGCACCTACACACAGACACACAGACACACAGACATGAACTCACATAGTGTAAGCTACATCCACCTTGTAGGCATACTCCTTTACGTAACATACTCTGAAAGTGTATGTGTGTGTGTGCGCGCGCGCGTGCGCACATGTGCATGCTTGCTATTTTAGAGATCAAATTTCCCCTAAGTTTGACATCTGTTATTCTGAGCCTCCCTTTCTTCCTGTAGTTGACCTTGAGCCAACAGTGATCCTTGAAATTTTAGACCTTGATTTTCCCATGTCCCCCTTCCTCCCCTCAACTCATTTCCTTCTTCTTTTTCCTGCTTTCTTCTCTCATCCCCCCAGGGTTGGGGGAGGAGCGCTTCTGTAAGTAAATGTGATGGCAAAGTTTTATGTTTTAAAGTGTGTCATTCTATATTGTACTTTTAATGGCAGTCAGAAGGGTAGTTTTGATAAAGTGCAAGTACTTGAAACAGTTTCTTTTGTAAATTTCAGCAACAAGATATGACCCATATCTGAAGAACACAATTTGATAAGCTCTATTAAAGTGCATTTTTATGCCTATGAGTTCAAATGGCAAAAGGGAAGATATGTCCAAACCGAATTATTTCTAATTGATGAAAATTCAAATATTGGTGCTGATTTTTATAGTCAAACATGAATGCAAGTGATGAGATGTTTTTACCTTGTAGTCACTTACCTTTTTAAGCATTCACCAGAATTTTCTTTCATTTAGTTCCAGAGAAACAAATTCATTCATAAACTAGTTGCTTCTCCTAAAATCTAAATTTGTAGTCACTAGGATCAATTATAGTCATGTATTTAATATTATAATTCAATCCTACAAATCCTATAATTCAATCCTTCAAATCCTGTCTAAAAAAAGAGATTTTTTTTTAGACAGCCTGGTATTTCTACATAATCAGTTTTTACATTTTCCTTTTTCATTCAGAAGGGAATTCAAGGTAATAGGGGAGGGAGACAGGAGTCTCATTACCTTTGGCTGAGGTTCTGTCATCCACAACATTAAGTTGTACATGTCTTGTATCAGCACACCTGACAGCCCAGTAAATAAATGACTTTTGTCTAGAATTGAAGAAAAAATTGTTTAATACAAATTTCAACTATTGATTCAAACTAACACATAAAGTTAAGTTTATAAAAGTTTGTAAGGATAAGTGGAAATGTATTACACTGCCTTAATTTGATTCTGTACTTGTGGTAGCAATTTAATAAAAGTGATTTTGTGGCTTTGGTGTGTGATTTGTTAATAAATTCACTTCCTCCGCTAGATTCCTTGTGGGGAGGGTTGGGAGGTGTGTGGAAAAGCATTGACCTTGGATCAGAAGAACTGGGTACAAGTTCTATCCTTTCTGTGAGCTTGCTATATTCCATAGCAAGTCAAATGACCACTCTTCCCCCAGTTTTTTGGCTTGGCAAACTCTGGTCAGGTTGGGGTCGAGGTTTGGTGTGTGTGGTGACAATGGGTGATCTGACCTGCCTATTCTTAGACTTCTGGGCCTTGTCTGCCATGGCTTCTGAAAACAGATTATTTTTTTTTTTTTTTACACCCATGGAAGGCATGAAGCCAGACTCCAATAATTTCACAACCCCAGAGGCTGCTGGGAACAAGAAACAGAACTTAAGAACCTGTGAGGGGAGGCACAGAAGTGGGAAACAGGAGGACAGGTGGTTTCCTTTCTGGCTGCAAGATGGGTGACAAGACCCCAGCCACTGGGCAAGGTTCCCTGACCTCAGGAAACAGTCTCAAAAGAATCTCTAAGGACAAGGAAATGCCCCAAATAATGTGCTCTGTAAAAATAAAAGTGGATTCAAAATAATACACTGTAGGATATCAACTTTGTTTAGAAAATGTATACACTTAGTATGTGCTTTGGTGAGTGCTGATTCACAGACCTGTACCCCTGGGGATAAAAATACATGTTTATAAAAAATTAAAAATTAAAAAAAATAAATAAAAATTAAAAAAAAAAACCTAAGGCAGGGGAAAAAAAACGTGTATATACATACACACAGAGTTATATACATGTAGTTGTTCTATCCAGCTTTAGCCAGGCTGTGAGTATAATTGAGGTCATCTTAAATTTTCATGCCCAAATCACAGTGGTTTGAGCCCCATCAGAATGACTGCTGGACATCAGGCTGACTCCCTGTACAAAACTTTTGCCAATATTCCTGGAAACCCTGCACTATTCTCCAGGGGGCGCAAAGGGGTACAGGCTTCTGAAAGGAAAAGGGAGGAAAGAAAAAGCTATCCATACTTTTTACAACTTTGTCCCACACTCTACTCTGAAGTGCCTGAAGAAACACTGCTTATGCCCAGAGTCTCACAGAGTCTCATGAAGAGACTGCTGTGGACACTCTGCTCACCTGCCCTACTTCCATCCCTAAAATCCCCTCCGCCACAAGAACAAGCTGTAGGTTACGCACAGAGCTAGGGGTTTTCTCTCTGCCTCTCTCTCCTTTATCCTGGCCCTCTCCTTTCCCCAAAGTCAAGAAGCCTCTGATTTGCCACAGCCATTGTGACTGTTTAAATAACAGTTTCCTCCAGTTTCTACTTTTTTCCTCTTTAATGGAAATGAAATGTGCATACTGTAAAGTGACAGCTTGGCAAATTTTTATGTATGTATACATCTGTGTAAATACCACTCTGAGGAAGATATAGTCTTCTAGAAGGTTCCATTTTGCCTTCTTTAAGTCAATGCTTCATACAAAAGCAGCCATTCTTTTGACCTTTATCTCCATACATTAATTCTATCTTTTCTAGGACTTCATATAAAAAGAAGTATATAGTATATATTCTATTTTATACAGTTTCTTATTTTTTCTAATTGTGATAAAATGTATATAACATAAAATTAACCATTTAATCATTTTTAAGTATATAGTTCAAGGCATTAAGTACATTCACAGCATTGTGTGACTCTCACCCATCACCTGAAACATAAACTGTGCAGCCATTAAATAATAATTCCCTATTAACCCCTCTGCAACTCCTGGTGACCTCTAGTCTACTTTCTGTCTCTATGAATTTGCCTATTCTAGGAATCTCATATAGATGAAATCACTCAATATTTGTCCTTTTCTGTCTGGCTTCTTTCACTGAATATATGTCTTCAAGGTTCAGCAATATCATAGCAGGTATCAGTACTTCATTTTTCATGGCTGAATAATATTCCATTGTATGGATACATCCCATTTTGTTAATTCATTCATCCATTGGCGGACTGTTTCCACCTTTTGGGAATTGTGAAAAGTGCTGCTGTGAATATTGATTTTCAAGTATTTGTTTAATTTCCTGCTTTCAATTATTTGGGATATATATCTAGGAATAGAATTCATGAATCATATATTAGTCTGGCTTCTTTTGCTCCATATTATGTCTTTGAAATTCATTCACTTTTTGTATGCATCAGTAGTTTGAGTGTTTTTTGTTTCATTTTTATATTAGTAACTACAGGATGAATATACCACAATTTATTTAGTGATTTTGTAGACAGACTGCTGATGAACATTTGGGCTGTTTCCAATTTGGGGCTATTATAAAAAGTGTTCCTATCAACATTTTTATACATGTCAACTTTATTTTATGTTAAGATACAATTTTACATAGAGTAAATTACACAAATCTTCAGTGTAGAGCTCAATGAATTTTTAAGTATGTTTGCATCTGTGTAACCACCACAGAAATCAAGATATAAAACATTTCTAGCACGTAGAGGGTGCCATTATGCTAAATTAATTTTGCTGGCTCTTCAACTCCATTTAAATGGCAGCATTAATATGTTCTCTTTGTATCTGGCTTTTCTGCTTACAAATTTGCCTGTGATATATTTGCATTGCTTTTGGTAGAAGTACGCTCTTTTTCATTGCTGTGTATGATTCCAACATATTGACTATAACAATTTTTAAATCCATTATACTACAATGAATATTTGGGCTATTTTTTGGGTTGGGGCTGCTATGAAGAAAGCTATTATGAACATTTTTGTACATGCCTTTTGGTACACATAGGGATTCATTGCTCTTGGTAATATACCTAGGTTTGGAATTGCTGAGTCATGATTATGTGTGTATTTAGTTTTAGTACGCACTGCCAAATATTTTTGTAAAGGATTTGACCCAATTTATATTGGCACCAGCAATGTATATGTTTCAGGTGCTCTGCATTCTTGCCAACATTCAGTAATCTCAGCCTTTTAATTTTAGTTATTCTAGTATCTAGTACTATACCATTATATTTTCAATTTGCATTTTTTAAAATGATTAATAATGTTGACCATCTTTCACATGATCATTGGTGTGATCATGTATCTTCTTTAGTGAAGGGTGTGAACAAACATTCTGGCTATTTTAAATTTGAGGTTTCTGTTTTCTTATTGGCAGTAGAAGAAATTATTTATATATTCTGGATATATATATATTTTTTATGAATATCTTCTCTTTGTCTGTGGTTTGCCTTCTTTCTCTCTCTTAATTGTATTTTTTGAGGGACAAAATCCTTAATATTATGAAGTCTAATTTAATTAGTTTTTCCTTTTATGACTATGCATTGTGCTTAAGAAATTTCTGATTAATATAATGAATATTCTCCAAGTTTTTCTTTTAGTAATATTATTGTTTTGCCATTAACATTTAAGTCTATGCTTCATCTTAAGCTATTTTTTTGTGTTTGGTGTAAGGTATCAGTCAAAGTTCAATTTTTTTATATAGTCATGGTTCATATTTCATCCTTTGCCCCATTGCGCATTTGTTATAATTAGTTAACCAAAAAATAAAAATTATTTATCATCTCTCTGTCATTTAGCTATTTGTCTCTAGACTGTCTAGTCTGTCTCATTAGTCTATTTGTCTACCCTTCACTAAAGCCACATCGTAGTTTTTAAATTTTAGTTAAACTATACATTATATACAATGATATGCACACATATGAAGTGTATGACTAAATGGCTATTCACTCATATGTGCATTTTTATATCACTATCTTCCAGATGAAGATATAAAACATTTCTATAATCCCAGAAGGTATTTTCATGTCCCAACTCAGTCAATACATTCCCCAAATTTAACCACTGTTCTAATAATGTCTATTAACACAGATCAGTTCTGTCCATTTTTAAATTTCTTTAAAAAGAATAACACAATATATACACTTTGCTAAGGGAAAGGAATGGAATTAGGGAAAGTTAAAGCACCACGAAACCTCATAGTTCTTACTAAGATTCAGTCATTTTTCTGGAATAAACTCTCCTTGGATTGTTTGTTCTAGGACTTAGGTTAACTTCCTGAGTTCTGAAAAAGTTGATTTTGAGCCTTTTTGTGACATTCTTGCTTTTATGGAGAAACACATTTTTGGAATCTCTTACACTGCCATTCTGATACCCTTCTGCACTTTAATTTTTTTCACTTGTGTATTAATGCCATAGAAATCACTCCACGTCAGTTCATGAAGAGCTTCTTCATTCTTTTTTATGCATCATTTATTCAAGCACTCTCCTATGTGTGGACATGTAGGTTGCTTCCAATACTTTGCAGTTACAAACTATGCTGCAGGAACATTCTTTTTTTTAAAATATTTTAATTAATTAACTTATTTGACAGACAGAGACCACAAGTAGGCAGAGAGGCAGGCAGAGAGAGAGAGGAGGAAGCAGGCTCCCCGCGGAGCAGAGAGCCAGATGCGGGGCTCGAATCTGGAATCACGACCTGAGCCGAAAGCAGAGGCTTTAACCCACCGAGCCACCCAGGCGCCCCACAGGAACATTCTTGTGCATAAGTAAAATTTGGATTGTTTTAAGTTCATCTTCAAGAATAGGTTCTCAAAATCGAAATTTCTGTGTTGGAAAGTTCTATTAGGTGTTACCAATTGCCCTCTGGAAGTGCTGTACTGATTTGCATTCTCAGCAGCAATGTATGAGCATGTGTGATTCCCCACAGACTTATCAACAGATTCTGTTGTCATAATTCTTAGTTTTGCTTGTCTGCTAGGTAACAAGCTGTATCTCAGTATACTTTCATCAACAGCTCTCTAATATGTACTGAGTTTGAATATTTTTCACACGTTTAAGGGGCATTTTTATGTTCTTTTTCAGGGTGAATTATTATCTTTTTATGTAGTTTCCACACTTTTCTAATGGGTTTTTGGTCCTTTGTCCCTCAATTTTACAAAACTTCACATGGTTATTTTTATAGAGTTGCTAATCACAAGTCATGTCTGAGCTTTAATATTTTTCTTGTGCAAATATTTCAGGTCAAATTAAATGCCTTTTTCAGTGGCTATGATTCACCGTGATTAAATTCAAGTTGTTTGAGCATCTCATTAATCAACTGCAGAAGTTCTACAAAAGGTTCAATAAACTGAGTAATTTTCATTACACTCAAGCCAGACAAGGACTGAACATTTACTATTGAATCAAACTTCCATGTGGGGTTGGGAGTAGGGATGGAAGGAGTTGGTACAGTTTTCTAAGAAGGTGTGGAATTACGAAGCATGAGTCATTGCAACTTTAAAAAGGTGCGGTGGAAATTAAACTAGAAGGAGCTGTAACCGAGGCGCCTATGACCTTAGGAGGAATATTTTTAAAATGAGGATTAATAGTCTTGGGCAGATTAGCAGGAAAAAGATAGTGAAAGGTCTAGCAAAAAATTTATCATAGATTTGATACATATTTACTGAGTATCTATTACAGGTAAGACTCTCTTCTAGGCAGGTAGTCTATGGGAATTAAGAAGATAAATAAGGGAGAATCCCCAACCTAATCTAAAGGCTTGAAATGAACAATGTGGCTTTTTGTTTGAGCTACCATTTACTAAATCCCTACTATGTGATAAGCATCCCTCAAGACGCTTTACTTCTCTTATCTCTAATTTTCATAAAACCATTGCCAGAGGGGCGCCTGGGAGGCTCAGTGGGTTAAGCCTCTGCCTTCAGCTCAGGTCATGATCTCAGGGTCCTGGGATCGAGTCCCACATCGGGCTCTCTGCTCAGCAGGGAGTCTGCTTCCCTCTCTCTCTGCCTGCCTCTCTGCCTACTTGTGATCTCTCTGTCAAATAAATAAATAAAATCTTAAAAAATACCACTGCCAGATTAATAATATTTACTCTTATTTTCAAAAAGAGGGCATTGAGGCCAAGAAAGGTTAAGAAACTGGTTTAGAGTCAGAAAGCTGGAAAGTTGGACAATTTGAACTCACATCTGCTTAGAAAATCCCAAATACCAATTTTAAATAATACTTCATAGTGAATTATGTTGGGATTAATCAAATCAGGTTAGCTGAAAACAACAATAGCTAACCTCATTTCATAATTTCTATATGCCAAACACAGGACTCAACAATTTACATGGATCATATTTAATTCTGAGACAGAATTTAAATGTTTGGATTCTCTGTTGCACACCTGAAACTAATGTGAAGCTGTGTGTCAACTACACTTAAAACAAAAATAAATTAATGTTTGTGCTCTCTACACTCTGTCTGGCACTACCACGTACCTCGTTGTCTATATTGAAATCCCAGGTTTCATCCAAGACTCCTACCTCATCCATTTAGTCCATTTAGTTGATCAATCCAGTACCTTCTCCTTTTCAATAACAATTTAATTCATCTTTTGGGGCCCCTGGGCGGCTCATGGGTTAAAGCCTCTGCCTTCAGCTCAGGTCACGATCCCAGGGTTCTGGGATCGAGCCCTGCTTTGGGTTCTCTGCTCAGCAGGGAGTCTGCTTCCCTTCTTCTCTCTCTGCCTGCCTCTCGGTCTACTTGTAATCTCTGTCTGTCAAATAAATAAATAAAATCTTTAAAAAAAACAATTTAGTTCATCTTTTGTTCTTAATTCTTGGTTTGAACAACCATCATCTCTTAGATGGATTACTTTAAGAACTTCTGTATCCATTTTCCAACCTTTCTATTCCACTCTTTATAAACTGCAGATACAAATACATTGTTCTTCCAATCATCCTCCTAACCTTAGGTTGACAGTACCTTTCCTTGACCCACTCCATGTATCAGCTCTATTGAACTGCCTTGCTCTTCCCTGGTCCTGTCTCTACTTCCCTCATTTTCTGAGTTCTTCATTTTTAGGTTTATGATTCCTTTGTCTAGTATATGTTGCAAATACCTTCTACACATTTGGCAGTTGTCTTTTGATTTTGTTTATGGTGCATTTGCCATGTAAAATATTTATTCTTTATTTAAATTCAATTTACTTAATATATAGTGTACTATTAGTTTTAGGGGTATAATTTAGTGATTCATCAGTTGCATATAACACCCAGTGCTCATTCCATTAAGTGCCCTCCTTAGTGCTCATCCCTCAGTTACCCCTTCATCCTACCCACCTCCCCTCCAGTAACCCTCAGTTTATTTCCGAGAGTTCAGTGTCTCTTATGGTTAGCCTCCCTATCAATTTTCATCTTGCTTTATTTCTTCTCCCCTTCCCTTATATGCATCTGTTTTGTTTCTTAAACTCCACATATAAGTGAAATCATATGGTATTTGTCTTTCTCTGATGGACTTATTTCACTTAGCATAATACCCTCAGTTCCATCTGTGCCAAGTCCCACAACTATGACTCCTGGTGGACACTGACTGTCTTACCAGCTGAAGAGGCCAGAGTATAGAGTTTGGTGACATAAAAACAATTTGAAACTTAAAGGGGAAATTTCAGAAGCATGATTGAAAATTTAAAATGGCAATCCTGTTATCAAGAAAACTTCAGAAGAAATGTGACCAAAATTTTGAACATAAACTCTATCTAAACCCCTAAATAATAGCAAAAAGCTATTTGACACCAAAGAGA
>NC_081575.1:3740548-3751383 GCF_022355385.1 Mustela nigripes | reverse complement strand
AGACCTGAGCCGAAGGCAGCGGCTTAACCCACTGAGCCACCCAGGCGCCCGAGAAATTTATTCTTAAAATGTAGAAGAAGATAGGCTCCAGATGGAACCTGCAGTTCTTTCAAGAGTCCCCAGAAACAAAAGATTCTTGTGTGATGGTGGAGGAGAGTAGGAAGTGTAGTGTTGGACAGACTTGAGAATTGAGAATTTAGGTTAAAGGGCAGGAGGATTCTCTCCATTTCTGCCCTCTTTTCCTTCAGACAGACCTAAATTCAGGTAATCATATCTCAATACAAAAAAAAAAAAAAGGGAGAGATGTTCTTGGATTAAAAAAAAAAATGAGTAGCATTATAACCATTGACTGGGTGATGGTTTATGGCAATGTTATCCAAACATGTTAAAGAGGATAATTAATATGTAGACAGACAGGCATTTTTTTAAATGAATGGCCAAAATTGTATTACTCTGAAAAGGAAAGATGCATTCCAGGGAGACAGCATAACATGGGCAAAGGCTAAGAGTTGGAAAGATACATATGGCAGGTTGTAGAGTCCTGAGTTGTACAGTTTGCATGAAGCGTAAAGATGGCAGAACAGTAGAAACAGAGTCCTGCATTCTGGAGCTTATTCAGTCCACTCTTCCTAACTTGCAGTCTGTCCAGAGTTACTGACAAAGGGGCTGCCTAGACAGGTATTTTAACACTTACGCAATTCAGCTTTAAAATCCAATCCGTTCTTTGGACCATCATATAAAGCAATTGTAGAAGTCATAGTCAATAGTTTTGGAAAGCTTTTATGTTGGGATAGACTGAAATTGATCTATTTCATTTAATTATTATGTCCTTTAGGATTCGCCAACCTTCCCTTAGACTCAGCTTAAAACTAGGGTTGGGGCGCCTGGGTGGCCCAGTGGGTTAAGCCTCTGCCTTCGGCTCAGGTCATGATCTCAGGGTCCTAGGATCAAGTCCTGCATCAGGTTCTCTGCTCAGCAGAGAGCCTGCTTCCCACTCTCTCTCTGCCTACTTGTGATCTCTGTCAAATAAATAAAGTCTTAAAAAAAAACTGAACAAGCAAACAAACAAAAACTAGGGAGACTTTCTGTTGACTGTGAATTCCTATAGCATTTCTTTGACCAGAGTTTTTATTTAGCACTTGGTAGACTCATGAAATTTGGAGTTGGAAATAACTTTATTTAAAAGTTGTCTAATTGAACTTAACACTTACTGTGGGAATTTCTTGTATCAGGTCTCTCATAGATATTTAACCTCTGATTGAACACTTCTAGTAGTTGGGAACTCCTTATTGGTAAAGGCTTCTCCACAGTTAGATAGCTAGATCTTTTCTTTTCTTTTTTTAAAATTTTTTTTATTCATTTGAGAGAGAGAATGAGAGAGAGAAAGCACAAGCAGGGGGGAGGGTCAGAGGGAGAAGATGACCCCCCGCTGAGCAGGGGGTCCTATGTGATGTGGAACTCTATCCCTAGACTCCAGGATCATGACCCCAGCCAAAGGCAGTCACTTAACCAACTGAGCCACCCAGGTGTCCCAGCTAGAATTTCTTGGAACATGTGGAGGACAAGTCTGAGGAGTAGACTAAGTAGGAGCTACCAGACAAATGGAAGAAAAATGAAGAGACAAGGTGTCCTGGAAACAAAGGCAAAAGAGAGTTGTTCTCATTGCCCTTAGTTAATTAACAAATCTCCCAGTTTTCCTCTTCACTTTGGAGAAAGTACTTTTCACTTACAAATTAACCAGGCTGCCAAATCCAAAGGAAGAATTCTGTCAGAATGACTTCTGGACAAATTGCTGAAAGAACACCAATGTCAGAGATTTTTCTTTTAACTTAAGTAAAGTCAGAAAAAGTCAGAGTTAGAAAAACCCTTTGAGGACCTAGTTCCAAACCATCACCTTCCATGTGTAAAAGCTGAGGCCCAGAGAGAGAAGAAGGGAGTTCCTCAGGGTCATATCTGTAGACCATAATGGTTTGAGAACAAGGAGAATGACTGGCTAGAACACGTCTTCCTCCAGAGTCATAGAATTAGCTGTATGTTCTGATTTTGCACTGACTGATTTGGGCAGAGGATTTATTTCACTAAACCTATATTTTCACCTGAAAATTTGGTATAGTCGTACATACAGTAATTCACACTTCATAGGGATTTTTTTATTTTTGTGAAGACCAAATGGGATAACATTTGTTCAGAAGATTAAATGAGATAATTCTAGTATAAGTGTTTGGCCCTGCCCCAGCATAAACACAACCTATTCAACAGAAACCATTGTCTTTCCTTCTTCTCCTGTGCCCAGGATGGACTCTTGCATAAAAGTATAATGACAAACATTTACAGAGTTTATCAGTGTTTCATTAAACAGACTCCTTATATCCTAAACCTCAAGTCAACCAGGCTAAGTTACTGAATTAATAAAAAAATGTGTTAAATTTATCTAACAGTCCACCTGAACTCACCTTGCTCTGAAAAATACTCTTTATAATATCTAATAATCCTTCTCAAAAGATGGAAAACAAAGATTAATATTGAAAAATGGGGAAACTGAAGTTTACAGAGGTGAATTAACTTGCACAAGATTACAATTATTATTCCAAGTGTGACAAACCTAAATCTGACTGATTCACAATCCTGTGTGGTTTTTTTTTACATTATATTCCTGATTTTAGGATTTTCATTGGAAACCCAGTGTGATTCAGCAGTGTGCTCTTACTGCTAAAGGTGATATTGATTATAAGCTGCATTAATTGGTATGCCCTCTAGAAACAGAAGAATGAGAGCCTGACCAGGGACTTGTCAGGCATTGTGTTCAGTTCTGGCTTATACACTCTTAGAGGGGTTGAGGACAAACTTCACTGTGTTCGGCAGAGGGCCTGCACTGGTGTAGAGGGCTGCCAAAGGTAGAAGAGCTTCAATTTAGCTTGAAAAAGGGGAAACCAGTGGAGAAATAATAAAATGCCTTAGAGATTTGCAAGGCTGTCTTGGGAGACTTCTAGTGGCAGAACTTTGAATGAATCTGGGGTTGGGCTCAGTGAGCTTAGGGACTCGAACTGTCATGGTCTTTGATTTCATGATCTCTGAAAGTTACTGTTGGTGCCTGAGCAAAATGCTTCTGCACATTCTAGCACTTTGTGCGGGATCTTAGCATAGTAGTGACTCATTAAATGTTTGTTGAATTGAATTGAATCCTTGCTATATAATAGAATCATTAGAAAGTGGAACCTCATTATACTGAAGTTTAACTCAACAATAGAATTACTACCCAATTTTTCAAACTCTCAAACAAATATCCTTTGTTAAGTGATACAATATTTATGTGAATTAGTACCAACCTTTGGGAGGGCATTAAACATTCTCCATTAATAATTGCTTCTAAGTGATAGTGCATACTTGGCAGGGAATGGGAGCATTTAGGGGTTTTCTCTCCCACTATTCACAGCATTTTAATGAAGGCTGTGGCTCACTTGAGGTGAGGGAATAAAGGACAAGGGAGCACTTGGAGTCCCCCCATTTGCTCTTCACATTGTGACTGGTGAACAAGGCTGACTTCATTCCACAGCTGGATTGATATGCAAATTTACCCCGACTAATTGGCTTCCCCAGCTGTCTCCAGAGGGCGGATGTATTCTTTCATAAAGTGCTGTCTAGGGCTGCATTGAGAACATTAGAACTACTTAATTGAATATCAATGAATCTTTATAAACTAATAATGATGGGGAGCCTGGGAAGCATGGTGTAGATTTGGTGTATTGAGAAGAGGAGGGCCCTGATTTGAATTTGTGGGAAGTGAAATTTTCCCTGGGTTTACAAAACCCTGTTTAGGCTTCTTTGATCTGAAGTCCTTGAAAACCCCACCGGTGCCTTCTTGAGCATGTCATGTGGTAAGTGTTGGACATGAGCAAGTGTGTGCGTCTATGTCTGGGGATTACCTCCCCTTCCACATTCCCCTAATACAGTAAAACACAATGATTATTGTGCTTAATTCTTGTCCATGCAAGAAGAGTCACTACTTTCCTCAAGTCAACCTTAGGGCCTTGGGTAGTGCAACCAAGCTAAGTATACCTGCTCTCTCCCTACACAGGTGGTGAGGAGCCAGCCAGCATGTCTTCTCTGCCCTGGCAGATCTTACATTTGGAGAATGAGTAACCATAGATCTTTGCCTTTAAGTCTTACCAGGAATTACACTGGTTCAAACCAAGCCAAAATGACAAGCTAAACAAAAATAATAAATAATAAGCAAAACCCTACACAATTAAAAGTAGTTGGGTTGATATTGCTGGATCACTGAAATATTCAGAGGTTCATTAAGTTGTGTGCCTAGGGTAAGGATTTCATTTTCCTCCTCTATTCTCTCTTCCACTATTATCAGTGCTACTAGACATTCAAAGGTATAAAGATAGAACAAAACAGTGCAGCATCACTGTAAGAGATAGACATAGATTAATGGAACAAACTAAAAAGCCTAGAAACAGGTCCCAGTATATAAGAATTTGTTATGCATAAAGGTATCATTTCTAATCTATAAATGTTACTTATTCCATAAATGTCACTGGATAATTGGTTAACTCTTTGGTACAAAAATGTCTTATTAAAGATGGCCCTCACAGGATACTCCAAAACAAATTCTGATTATTTAAGGAGTTTGATGTGTGACAATTAAAAAAATAAGATAAATAAGCATGTATGTATAAAATGGAAGACTCACCTTAAGATACTGTTGCACACAGGTAATTTATGGAAGTACTGAATTGCTATATTGTACACCTGAAACAATAAAACATTGTATGTTAACTCACTGGAATTTAAATAAAAACTTAATAAAAAGAAGAAAAAAAAATAAAAACACTTTATCTTAAACAGACAAGCAAAAAAAAAAAAAAAAACAAACCCACTCTCCCTTTAAAATAGAACTTCCAGGTTAAAAAAAGATACTGTTGAGGGGGGGGGGGGGGGGTTTGGGAGAAGGGGGTGGGATTATGCACATTGGGGAGGGTATGTGCTTTGGTGAGTGCTGTGAAGTGTGTAAACCTGGTGATTCACAGACCTGTACCCCTGGGGACTAAAAATATATGTTTATAAAAAATAAAAAATTAAAAGTTAAAAAAAAAGATACTGTTGTACAGTAATATGTCTAGTGAGATCTCTTTTGAGAAAACTCTATAGGTAAAGACTATATAGATAAAACGTCTTTATTAAAAATAATTGATTAGGGGCGCCTGGGTGGCTCAGTGGGTTAAAGCCTCTGCCTTTGGCTCAGGTCATGATCCCAGTGTCCTGAGATCGAGCCCCGCATTGGGCTCTCTGGTCAGCGGGGAGCCTGCTTCCCCCTCTCTCTCTGTCTGCCTCTCTGCCTACTTGTGATCTCTGTCAAATAAATAAAATCTTTTAAAAAAATAATTGATTAGTTTATTGGATGCCTTTTCCTTCACATGGCATATTGCAATGACATTTCTTTCTTATTTTTAGTTTGAATTCAACTAGCCAAATTATATTACATCATTAATTTCAGATGTAGTGTTCAGTAATTCATCAGTTGCATATAATTCCCAGTGTTCATTTTGATATATGCTCATAAAAACAAAAAAATCCCACAGAATCTGTGTGTGTTTTGGAATAAGCATGGAATACACTTTTAGTTTAAGAAATAAAGAAACATGGGAGCACCTGGGTGACTCAGTGGGCTAAAGACTCTGCCTTCGGCTCAGGTCATTGTCCTGGGGTCCTGGGATCGAGCCCCGCATCGGGCTCTCTGCTGGGTGGGGAGCCTGCCTCCCCCTCTCTGCCTGCCTCTCTGCCTGCTTGAGATCTCTATCAAATAAATAAATAAAATATTAAAAAAAAGAAATAAAGAAGCACAAAAAGAGTTACATGTACAAAAAGAAATAATGAAGGGAGGAGGAAGTGAAGGTGAATAATAATGTGATTTGTGGGTAAATAAACCATATTCAGCATGAAAACAAGGGAAGAAACCATAAAGAGAAAATTTGATAAACATGATTATAAAAAAGGAAGAACTACAAATCAAGAAAATCACCAAAAATAAAATTGAAAGGCAAATGACAGACTCAGAACAATAATTGCAACACATATATACCAAGTATTCTGAGAAATCAATAAGAAAAAGATGAATTCAGGACCCTAGGTGGCTCAATTGGTTAAGCAGCTGCCTTCAGCTCAGGTCATGATCTTGGAGTTCCAGGATTGAGTCTCACATCGGGCTCCCTGCTTGGCAGGGGGACTGCTTCTCCTACTGACCTCGGTCTCTCTCATTTTCTCTCTCTCTCAAATAAATAAATTTTTAAAAAAGAAAAAAAGATAAATTCAATAGAAACATAGGCAATAGACAATTCAAAATGAAAAAATACAAAAGGCCAATAAATATGATAACCTCATTAGCAGTAAAACCCACAAATTTTAAAATACTGTCCTTATTGTCTACCAAATGAAAGCTTCTCTTTAAGTGAGAATGCCCATTGTGGTAGAGGTGTAAGGAAAAGGGAATTTATCACACTGCAGGAAGGCAATTAGCAATATGTATCAAGAGGTTTAGATATTTCACAGCCTTTGGCCCAGGAATTCTACTCTTATTGGCACACATTCTAAGCTGCTTCAGAGATAAGTTCAAAGATTTATGTATAAAGGTGTTACTCATAATAGTCTCAAATTGGGAATAACCTATGTCGCTCTCGCCGGCAAGAACGACCCGCAAACGTGATGGGTGGCAAGCTTCTTTATTAGTTCTCTCCCTGTCCCAACAGTCTCTCCGCTTTATATCCTTTACCTCGGCCAATCACCGATCTAGTCCACGCCCCTCTCCCTGATCGCGCTGCGAGCACGGGCTCACCCATGCTTGCAGCCAGCCAATCAGTCTCGCTTCCTCAATCCCCGGGCACCTCCGCATACGTGACTCCTTGCATCTATTTCATGGCTCTCCACAGCTCCCCCTTTTTATTTATATATGATGGCGGGGATCGTGCCTGTCTTAGGTTGCCGCCCTCACTCCCTACGCTTACCCGTCATCGGGTGTCCCTCCTGGCCGAGGGGTCCCTGTCTTAGGTTGCTATAGGGTGGGGTCGGTCTTACCCGTCTTTGACTACCCATCCAGCATATTAAGCCATATCTGGGGGGAGGTACCAGCCTCTAGAGCCATCATAGCTTGAACCAAAACTTGTTGCTGCCGTTGCTGCCGTCGCGCAACTCTACAGATGCATCTTAGTAGGAGCACTTGAGCCAGAATCATTAATATAACGAGGACTCCTATGCCTGCCCAGTTTTTGAGGAGCGAGAGTGATTGTTGTAGCATGACAACCCAATCATGGACAGTGCCAATGGGTACCTTAGTGGCGTTTATGATAAGGCTTCTATACCCGTACATGCTTGCACTGCGTTGCACAGTAACCACCTGTCAAAAGGACGAGCAGGGCTATGTGCGGGGTTTTGATAAGTAAAGTTATAACCTGTGAAGGAGCTATTAGAATAGGTGGTGAACTTAGGGCTGAACATGTACCCCGTTCCTACCCAGACCCCGGAGAGACCACTTTGGCAGCCACTCCAGGCCGGGGGCCATCTCTGGCGGGACTGGCACAAAGGTGCTCTCCGCGTCCCTATGGGCACTGTAAAGTCCCATTGGGCCTTCGGAAGCAGTCGAGGCACAAGTCCCGTAATAGTTGTGACATCACCCAGATGCGTCGTGGTAGCATTCACAGGCTCGAATGCTCCCAGCGTTTGGTTGCCCAATCTGATACAGGGCACTTACCCGATAGATGGAGGGTAATATTAGTAAGGGGTTTTTCCTCAGGAGAGAAGGGGACCCATGGCAGTCCTGTTGAAGCGTTAGTGGTGAAAAAAAAAAAAAAGGGTAAAATATCTGACTCGTTAGTCAGGGGTAGAGGGGACGGCCAAGCCTTCACCAGGGCCCACAGCTGAACTGATTCCGCCTTCGTCGTGGGACTGGGCTGTAGGACGGTCGTCATCACTATTGTCATTGTCACCGGCATCCTCCATGGGCTCCGTGGCCACCAGCCTGGTGAGTCGCTCTGGTACCCAGAGTGGGGCGGGTGCATCCTGCGGGAAAACACAAAGGGAACCTCGGTGCCACCTAAGCACCGGGTTGGGCCCTTTCCATAAGCCAGTGAGGACATCTTTCCATTTCACCATTAACTGCTGTGTTTTCTGTTGGCCCCAATGACGCTCCGCGGCCGAGGTGCCATCTTTGTCAACCATGAGAAAATTTAAAATAAAGGTGACCAAATTGGTGAGGTCATTGGGTGTATGGTATTCATCCCCAACTCCCCCCTTTTGTATTTTTTGTAGGGTAGTTTTAAAGGTCAGATGTGCGTGTTCCACGACGCCTTGGCCTTGAGGATTATATGGTATGCCTGTGGTATGCTGAATATTATAGCAGGCTAGAAAGCCGCGAAAGCCTGCAGAAGTATAGGCGGGGGCATTGTCTGTTTTTAGGTGCTTTGGCACTCCCCAGCAGGCAAAGCTGCATAGGCAGTGGGTCATCACGTTTTTGACATTCTCTCCGCGCAAGGGGGTCGCACTAACAACCCCTGAGCAAGTGTCTACACTTAAGTGGACATACCTTTGTTGCCTGAAGGAGGGAACGTGTGTAACATCCATCTGCCACAGATGGTTAGGCAGTAGCCCTTTGGGATTTACCCCCAAAGAGGGCATGGGTAAGTGCACCATACAATTGCTACAGGACTTCACGATGTCTCGTGCATCAGCTCTTGAGATGTGAAAGCGTGCCTTTAATGTTAAGGCATTAACATGCCATCTTTTATGGTACTTTCTAGCATCCTCCAGAGCGCTACAAACAGTGAAGCACGCGGCCGCGTCAGCCATTCGGTTTCCCTCAGCCATAGGCCCCGGAAGGTCTGAATGCGCTCTGAGATGTCCGATATAAAAAGGGGCACCACGGGAGAGTATAATGTCTTGTAATTCAGCCAGTAGGGAGGAAATTTCTGATTGGCTGGCTGAGATAATAGCAGTTTCAATAGATCTAGTAGCTGCAACTGCATATTTACTGTCTGAAATAACGTTGATAGGCTGGTTTTGAAATCTTTGTAGAACACACATAATTACCAACAATTCGGTTCTTTGGGCTGAGGTCGATGGCACAACAACCGGAATTACTTTTCCTTTCACCACGTAGGCGCCAGTTCCAAATTTACCACCATCTGTAAACACTGTGAGAGCCCTGACCAGTGGCTCCAATCGGCAGGATTTAGGCCAAATGAGAGGTGTATTTTTGTAGAATTCAATTAGGGGGTGTGAAGGGTAATGATTATCAAATGTAACAGGGTAGGCGACCGTCAAAATGGCCCAATCATCATTTACATGTGTCAGAATGTTCACTTGGGTTTTGTCATAAGGGATTATACATGCATCGGGCAGTCTCCCGAGGACTTGTATGCTAGCTTTGAGTGTTTTGTTTGCCACCATAGCTACAGCCGTAGCATACGGGGTGATGACGCCGCTGAGATTATGGGGCAGGTAGATCCATAGCAGGGGTCCTCCTTGCCATAAGGCTCCTGTGGGTGACCCAGGGGATGGGATAACTATGGCATTTACAGGTTTTTCTGGATCACATCTATCTGCTGCTGTCAGGGCTAATCTGTTTTCCACCAATTGTAATGCTTTGATGGCAGCCGGGGTAAGTGCTCTTGGGGAATCCAGCCTAGGATCTCCAGGCAGAATTTCAAATAAGGGTTTCAATTCTGATGTAGTAATTTTTATATATGGTCGGATCCAGTTAATATCCTCCAGAAGTTTTTGAAAATCATTCAATGTGTGCAGACAATCCCTGCGGATTTGTACCAATTGAGGTCTTACTATCGTGCCAGAGAGTTGCATACCAAGGTATTTTTGTAGGTTTCCTGCCTGAATCTTTTCAGGGGACACAGTTAACCCCCATTCTGCCAATTGTCTTTGTAGGAAGACTAGAGCCGGGGGTAGGGACCCCTCATCTGGCCCGCAGATTAAGATGTCATCCATGTAATGATAACAAACTAGGCTTGGGAATGCTTTCCTAAAGGGCTCCAATGCTCGACTCACATACAACTGACATAAGGTGGGGCTATTAGTCATTCCTTGAGGGAGTACTTTCCATTCATACCTAAGGTCTGGTTCAGCATGATTAATTGATGGTAGAGTAAAGGCAAAGCGCTCCGTGTCTGCAGGGTGTAATGGAATGGAGAAGAAGCAATCTTTAATGTCAATTACAATGGAGGGCCAATTTTTGGGCAGCGCCGTCACGACTGGAAGCCCTAGCTGAATGGGCCCCATGACCTGCATTTGATCATTGATCTGTCGCAGGTCATGTAGCAGCCGCCAACTGCCTGATTTCTTTTTTATCACAAATATGGGGGTATTCCACGGGGACGTGGACTCCTGAATATGTCCCGCTCTGAGTTGTTCTTGGACTAGTTCTTTTGCCGCTTGTAATTTGTTTTTTGTCAGAGGCCACTGAGGCACCCATCGCGGCTTGTTTTGTTTCCAAGTTATTCTAATTGCTTTAGTGGCCGCTACGAAAAACCCTGACCCCCCATAGAAGGCGGATTGGGATCTCCCTGGCCTTTAGCCCCCCGGCCCTGGCCAGGTTTATATCCCATGTTTTTCATCATGTCTTGGGAGGCCTCACTATAAAGTTTTTCAGTAGTAATTTTGACATTCATTTGCTCCAGTACATCACGTCCCCACAGTGAAACTGGGGTGGCGCAAACGTACGGTTGGAAAATGCCTTTGTGTCCCTCTTCATCCTCCCAATCTAGGGACGCGGCACTAATATCTGGGCTGGTAGCCACCCCTAACCCACGGAGGGTTTGATTAGCCTT
>NC_081575.1:3706758-3740148 GCF_022355385.1 Mustela nigripes | reverse complement strand
TCGTCCCTGAAGAGCCTTATAAGCAACCTTACCTCCGATCGTCTTCACGGAACCTCCCTGTCAATAGACAGTTATTGGTGCACTCCTTACCTTATCGTTGCTCTACCTCGATCACCTCTTTGCGACGCGGGCGAAGTCCCGAGTTTCGGCACCACTTGTCGCTCTCGCCGGCAAGAACGACCCGCAAACGTGATGGGTGGCAAGCTTCTTTATTAGTTCTCTCCCTGTCCCGACAGTTTCTCCGCTTTATATCCTTTACCTCGGCCAATCACCGATCTAGTCCACGCCCCCTCCCTGATCGCGCTGCGAGCACGGGCTCACCCATGCTTGCAGCCAGCCAATCAGTCTCGCTTCCTCAATCCCCGGGCACCTCCGCATACGTGACTCCTTGCATCTATTTCATGGCTCTCCACAACCTAAATGTCCACCAATTGCCATTTTGTTCAATATGGTCCATAAATATATTACTAGTTAAGTAAGTATGCTATTGCTATGTAAATGCTACATAGAAATAAAAAAAAACACAATATTTTGAAACACTACTGATGTGAGGAAATGCTCATACTATAAGTGAAGGAAAAGAAAGGATACAAAATAGAAATCGAGGTTAATCTCTTCTCTGGGTAGCCACATCTTTATTAAAAAAACTTTTCTGACCCTTGTGACTAAGATTCCTTTCCTTTTATTCCTATCCAAAATTTTCACAAGGGTAATCCACAAACTCATTCCTCTTCCACTCCTAATGCATCACAATCTGGATTCTACCCTGGGACTTGCTCTCATCAACACCACTAATGGCATCTCTGGTATTAAGTGTGGAAGATTCATTGCAGGTCTCCACACTCGTCAGGGCTGGTCATTCTTCTTCTGCATGACCTTTCAATATCAAGGTTCCCAGATGGGGCTTTTGTCACTGTTCACAATCTTATTAGATGACCTTGCCCACTCTCATGAGTTCCATTATTATCTTGGGCAGAGTGCTCTCAGAAACATATCTTTAGCTCCAATCTATCCCTTCAAACCCCAGGATCATCTATCTGTCTGTTGGGTATTTCTATCTGGATGTCCCCCAGGTATCTCCGAACTCTACATGTCCAAAACCAAATTCATCATCACTTCCATCTTCTAAAATCTGCCTCCATATTTGCTGTTTCAGTTGATTGTGGTAATACTCTTCGAGTAAGATTATCATTGTGTGCTTATTTCCCTCTCTCATACTTTTTTTCTCTCTCTCTCTCTCCTTCCTTCCCATTCATGCTTATGCATGCATATGTAAATGTAACCTCCTTAAGGACAGGCACCACAGTTTAGTCACTACTGTAGCCCCAGAACTCAAGCAGGTGCTTAAATGTTGATTAAATGAATAAATGAAATTATTGACTCTTTACTCATATTAATTCTTTTGACTCTTTTAGTGATTTTGTTTGTATTTTTAAAACACAGAAAAACATAAATATTGCATTCATTCTGACACCTCTTAAGGAAATAGTATAAAATAAACAGTGAGAGTATCCACTGTAGCCCCTCTAATAACCCCAAAGGGGGTAAGGCTAATCCTGAAAACATTTTGGTGCCTAAACCTGGTTTTATGCTTAAATACATTTTTAAAAAAACTTAAATTGCAATCATGTTAAATGTATGAGACTACTTTCACCTAACAAGGCATCTTGGGTGTTTTTATAAGACATGTCAATCAACCCCCTGCTTTTTTATGGCTGCCTAGTTTCCTTCATGTGGATGCATTTTAATAAACTGAATCATTCCCTACTGACAGTCACCAGGCTGCTCATCTCCCTTTTTTAACTATTAAAAACAAGGTTGAAACAAACATTTTCAAACACATATTTTATACAAATTTGTAATAATATTTTTGTAGAATGAGTTATGGATTCTTAGAATGGAATTTTTGTGTTGTGGAGCATATAGATCTAAAATGTTAGTAAACACTACTTAGTTTCCCTCATATATGAATACATACACATATATTTTAATATCCATGGATATCCAGTCCCTTTTATACTCAACAATACTTGATATTAGCAGTATTTTTGGAGGATTTATTTACTTATTTGGGAAAGAGAGCACGCAAGTGTGAGTGGGGGGCAGGCAGAGGGAAAGAATCTTCAAGCTTAGTGTAGAGCCAGCTGAGGTGGCTCAATCTGATGACTCATAAGAACATGACCTCAACTGAAACCAAGAGTAGGATGTTTAACTGACTGAGCCACCCAGGCACCTCAATATTAGCAATATTTTTAAGCTTATTAATATGACTGGGAACATGGTGTATCACTTTAAGTTTTATGTCTTAATTTTGTGAAGATGAACATGTCTCTTTGTATTTTTATTGGTTATTTGGATTATTTAAAAAATCTGTGAATGACATTCTTTATCCATTTTTATTGAATAGTTTGTTGAAATTCTTTGCCTCTGTTAGATGTGTTGCAAATATATTTCCTTGTCTATTGCTTGTCTTTTACCTTTGTTTATATGTATTTTATTAAAAACAGTCATTTTCAATCTTTTATGTAGTCATATTTTCAATATTTCACTTTATGGTTTCTGGGTCTGAACATTTTACTTCAAGATAAGAAAAATATTATTTTGCATTTTCTCCTCAAACTCCATGGTTTTTACATATCAGTTGTTAAGTCACCTGAATATTTTTTTGATGAGTGAAACAGGGTTCTATATTTTTTTCCCAAATAGGTAATGATCTCCACACTTTATTTGTTGAATAACTCTTACTTTCCCCATTAGTTTGAAATATCGACCTTATCATATATTACATTCATAGACAGATGTATATGTTTGTTTCTAGAATGCTTATCCTGTTTCATTGGCCTACTTGATTCTGTGCTGGAATCATGCTGTTTTATTTACTGAGACTTTATGATAGATTTTGATATTTAGTATTTATGTCTTCCTTATTGTTCTTCTTTTTATTTTTTTTTAAGATTTTATTTATTTATTTGACAGACAGAGATCACAAGTAGGCAGAGAGGCAGGCAGAGAGAGAGAGGAGGAAGCAGGCTCCCCGCGGAGCAGAGAGCCTGATGCGGGGCTTGATCTCAGGACCCTGGGATCATGACTGGAGCTGACAGCAGAGACTTTAACCCACTGAGCCACCCAGGCGCCCCCTTGTTCTTCTTTTTTAAAGTATCTTATTTATAATTCAGAAGAAATGCAGAATCAATTTGTACAGTTCAAAAAAATCATCATTGTTCCTTTGATTGGAATCATATTTTATACTAATTTGCAAAATATATGTATCTTGGTAATATTAAGAATTTCTTTTCTGAACCAGGTATGTCATTCCATTCATTCAGGTCTTGCTGTGCATCCTTTGAGAAAATATGGATTCCTCTCTCAATCCTTCTAGGTTTGCTTTTGAATTTAGTAATTCATTACATGCAACAACCAGTGCTCATCACAAGTGCCCATTTTAATACATATCACCCATCTAGCGTATCCCCTATTCTCTTCCTTCCATCAACCCTGTGTTTGTTCTCTATCATTAAGAGTCTCTTGTAGTTTGTTTCCTTTGTCTTTTTATATGTTCATCTATTTTCTTTCTTAAATTCCACATATGAGTGAAATCATATGGTATTTGTCTTTCTCTGACTGACTTATTTCACTGAGCATAGTATACTCCAGCTCCATCTACATCATTGTAAATGACAAGATTTCATTCTTTTTGATGGCTGAGTAATATTCCACTATATATATGTGCCACATCTTCTTTATCCACTCACCAGTCGATGGACATTTGGGCTCTCCCCATTGTTAGGCTATTGTTGGTGATGCTGCAATAAACATCAGGTGCATATATCCCTTCAAATTTGTATTTTTTTAATCCTTTGAGTAAATATCTAGGTTTGCTTTTTTTTTTTTAAAGATTTTGTTTATTTATTTATAGATCAGAAAGAGAGAGAGAGAGAGAGAGAGAGAGAGAGAGAAGGCACAAGCAGGCAGAGGCAGAGAGAAAAGCAGGCTCCCTTATGAGCAAGGAGCCCGATGTGGGACTCGATCCCAGGACCCTGGGATCATGATGTGAGCCAAAGGCAGCAGCTTAACTGACTGAGCCAACCAGGCATCCCTAGGTTTGCTTTTTTATCAAGACTATGGTCTGGTGTTTGAACAAGTCCAGATAATATTGATGAATTTATTTTCTTAATGAGGGATGTGATTTGTAGACCAAGGACAGGGAGATGGAATAATTATCTCAGGGTCATATGGCACATTAATAGCAGGCTAGGGTAGAAAGACAGAGGCAAAGAGGGAGAAAGCAAGGATATTTTGAGCAGAAGATAAGCAATCTTTGCAAAGGGAAGAAATGGTAATAAACTGACAAAGTGGGTGGGAAGAATGGTGAGGGGGACTATCATGCCCCAAGGCCTCTCTTGTGCTCACAGAAATTACTGTGAAAGGGGCACAGAGCATGAATGGAGTGCTTCGTTAACACACAATTACCTGCAGTAGGTCTGTTATTAAAAGCTTAAGTCATTTAGAGACTCTTAACTACAACCAGACCCTCAATTCCTCAGTGGCAGGCATGGTCCGGGAAATGAGGGTTATTCACAGATGGTTGGCCTAAGTCAGAAGTTATTTGGATAATGGATCATGGCAGCATCTACTAGACAGAATACCCAACAATGAGCCAGGAAGCTTGAGTCATAGTTATGACCCTAGTACCAACTCACCAAGGGACTTTGGGGCCGTCATGAAATCTCTCTCAGCTTTTTCTCAAATGCAAAATTGAGATGCTATTTGATTATTGCCCTATTTACCTAAAGGGACACTGGAAGATTAGAGCAAGTGTCAGTTCCAAGTAAAGGGTGAGTGCAGCAGGGTATGCGGGGAGGCAGTATGGCCACTGCAACAAGAAGTCTGAGCAGTTCACATTGCCACCCAGAGCTGGAAGACAGGGTAAGCATAAATCAAGCTAGAGAGGGAAACTCTCTTGTAACATCTACTTGGGAGCTCACTGCAAGCAAAGACCCTCAGAAGAAGTAAGACAAAGATAACCCCAAGTACTGGGGCAGATTATAGGGAGATAAATGTAAAGAATTTCAAGGATGAAGTGTGAAAGAAAAGGAAGATAATATTGCCTGACTAAAGACATTGAGAGGAGGGAAAGGCAAGAGCAAGTGAGAAGCATCTCTCCAGTTTCCTTGGGGTGGACAAGACAAACAGGAAACCCCTGCTGGGGAATATTCAGTGGGAGGACAAGGGTAGCTACTCAGCCAAAGACAACTTTGTGGGGACCTTGCTGTTTAATTTCATTGCAACTGACCCCCGAGAGCGATTAACAGTAATTCACGTCCTGGGGAATAAGAGGTTTGATGGGAGCTTCTCTGAGCAGAGAAATTTGATTTGTAGTGGAAACCATATCAGGAGAAAGGGGCCAGAGTGGCGGCAGGATGATTCCTCTTGGCAGGCCTTACCCAGGGAATCTGTTCGTTTTCTGCAGGAATGAAGCACTGACCTGATTAGGTACCTGTTGTAGACACACTCACAGTTGCAGGACAAGAAGCAGACAGCACTGGGAGCTAGCTTGACTGTGCAAGCATGACCCAGAAATCTGGAGGGGCAGGTGGGGGTTTTCCAGCTTGAGTCAGGCAAGGGTTGAATCTGGGGAAGGAGCACTGCTGCTTTGGGTTTTATTTCCCAGAGCATGCACATGGAGCACATTGTGAGAACTCAGGGGGATTTAGTCTTTATCACTTTGGGGACACTTCATAATTGCCAAACCTAAGTGAGAATAAAGCAGTCATCATTCCAATTTTGGTTTGGAAATTCCTTTCAGTGCACATGTTGAGAAGACCCAAAGACAAGACATGAGTGTTGTAGAAGAAATCACAGATGGGACAAGAGGCTTTGATGACTCAGCTGTGCTATTGGCAAAAGAACTCAGGGCATAAGCTTGGTCTTTGAAGAGATGAAGACCATAAGGGCAGACTACAGTGCCAGAGGAAAAGGAGAAAATGAAGAGCAGAGTGTCCCAGGCATCTCTGAGAAGGGGAAGACTATTAAGGAGGTTGCATTTCAATATCCATGGGAGAAAAACTGAACTTAACCAATAAAGGAGCTAAGAGGGACAGAGGGATCTCAGTAAATGATAGCTGGACGAGAGGCAGAAGTCTCACCTTTTCGAGAAGAGACTGTTTTGCAGGAATCCACTGAGCAAGAAAGGTGAGGGTGGGGTGGTGGTAGAGGTAGGGAGGAGGACTTCTGGAATCTATGGAAAGGAAGAAACAGACAGAATGAGCGCAGCAGACCCAGCCCGGATAAATCAGTATAAGGGAGTTTGCTCCCAGCCTGGGATAGGGCAAAGCAAAAGAGCTGAGGGGAGGGAGAGGGGGTACAGGGAGTTCAAAGGAAGCCTTGAAGGACTCATTAAAATGACACAAACACAAATCACAACTTAGCATAGGGACTTGTACAACAAGTGAGCTAAGAATGCAGAAGGCCAGAGAGGTAGCCACTGGGGTCCTGGGAGGAGAGAAAAGGGATGTCACTACACTATAAGGACCAAGCTGAATACAAAGAGGACAGTGTATTGTTGGGAGAGGCCGGGGGCTGGGGGCTCTTCACAAGGGGCAGCAGGAGGGGAGCCAGAAGGGGCAGCTGGGTTTCTCACACTATTAGCATCTTTTAGGACTCGTGAGGTGAGTGTTCCAAAATGTATAATTGTGAAAATGAAGTAGGGAGGGGGAAGCAGCATTGTGAACTCAAAAACAAGATAAATATGAAAGGAAAATGTGGTTTAAGCAAAACACATATTCCCCCTAAATAAGGAGAAATACAGGAGTGAAAGTGGACTTCCACTGTAGCTACCCTGCAGGGATGGGCTGAAAGCAACTAGAGAGAGACCCATCGCACCTGGTAGTCAAAATGAGTCTGGGCAATACTTAAAGACTTCCAGCTTGGGGAGATAAAAGACTTATGAAGGTGGCTGCACTTAATGCCACTGAACTGTTTACTTAAAAAATAGTTAAGGGGCACCTGGGTGGCTAAGTCAGTTAAGCGTCCGTCTTTGGCTCAAGTCATGATCCCAGGGTCCTGGGATCGAGTCCCACATTAAACTCCTTGCTCAGTGGGGATCCTGCTTCTCCCTCTGCCTGCTGTTCTCCTGGCTTGTGTGCTCTCACTCTGTCTGATAAATAAATAAATACTTAAAAAATAGTTAAGATGGTGACTTCTACGTCTATTTTACCACAATAAAAAATTTAGCCTGGACAAATTCAGAGACCTGCGTATGGAAGCCATTCTTTGAAGAACTTGGTGGTCTCTGGAGATAGAATGCTTGCATTTAATCCTAGCTCTACCATTTACTCCCTATGTGACCTCAGATGAGTGGTTTTCCTTTTTTTTTAAGATTTTATTTATTTATTTGATAGACAGAGATCACAAGTAGGCAGAGAGGCAGGCAGAGAGAGAGAGAGAGGAGGAAGCAGGTTTCCCGCTGAGTAGAGAGCCTGATGCAGGGCTTGATCCCAGGACCCTGGGATCATGACCTGAGCCGAAAGAAGAGGCTTTAACCCATGAGCCACCCAGGCACCCCGATGAGTGGTTTTCTTATTTGTAAAACTGGCATAATGATAATAATAATAGTATCTATTTAAAGAGTTGTAGGAGAAATTGAGTTAGTGTTTACTATGTACTGACATGGAAGAAGCACTCAATAAATGTGGGCTTCTAACACTTCCCACAGCTGTTTCTTAATAATAAGTTATTAGCTTGGGGACCAATTCATTTAAAGCGCTGTGCACAGTGCCTGGAACAAAATACATGCTCCGTAACATTTTTTTTTCAAGCTTTTCAGTTTATGAATTATGTCAGATTCATTCTTTTATCAGTCATGTCAAGTGAAAGACAACATTTTCCCAGCCATTTTATAGAAAGAACTGAAAATCAATTGTATTATGGGGGGGGGGGGATGATTGCAAGGAAGGAAGGTTCTCCACTCTTGAGATTTAGAGCAAATTTTCTCAAAGGTTATGGGACCACCTGACTCAGAATGACCAGGATCACTGATTCAAAGTGAAGATTCCTGAGGTGCCTCCCAAGAATTTGCATTTAGGAAGTTCAAATGATTTTTTTGTAAAAATCATTTTTTACAGGTGATTTTTCTGTATACTCAAGTCTGAGAATAGCTGCTCAGAATGTATTGGTTTTTAATGCTGCTTCTCTTGGGAGTGGTCTCTCTTACGTTTGGCTCAATCTCAAATAGACACTGGGTCCTATTAAGCACTGAAACCTATCTGCCAGCTTTCCTAAGGAACACCTTGCCCAAGATGCCTTAATTTTGAGACCACTTCCCCACTGCTGAGACATCCGAGTACTTTATCTTGCATTTGGGGTCAAATATTCATCTAGATTTCATCTTCTCTTGCTGTTCTTCTTGGCTACTGGTCACACATCCCCATCCATTTCAACAGCCACCTCCTGCATCTGTGGCTGTTAAACCCCCAAACACCTGTCCTGCTCACAGTAGGTGGGTCTTGTTCTCTTGCTACTCTGTGCTACACTGTGACCCAGAAAATGATTTTTGCTTTAAAATAAAGGAGAGAGGTACCTGGGTGGCTCAGTCAGTTTAGCATCTGCCTTTGGCTCAGGTCATGATCTCAGGGTCTTGGGATCAAGCCAAGACCTGCTTAGGCTCCCTGCTCAGTGAGGAGCCAGCTTCTCTCTCCCCCTGTGCTGCTCACCCTTCTTGTGCTATTTCTCAAATGAATAATAAAAATCTTTAAAAAATAATAAAATAAAATAAAATAAAAAAGGAGAGAGAGGATAGATGAAATGCGTTTGGCAAAATATTGGTGGTTGTCAAAGCTGAGTGGTAGGTACATGAAGGTTCATTATAATATTCCATATCTACTTTTGCATATATTTTAGGTTTTCACTATTAAAAACAAGTCAGGTCATCCACCTAGAATTCTCATTTCCTAGATATGATGTTTACATGACTGTAAGAAATTGGTGTGCTAGAGCCAGCTCATACCCACTTATGGGAGTTCATTATTAAAATTTCAGGCATGTGTGAGCTGATTGTTAAACACTCTCATTATTAAAAATTCAACTATATAAAATTATAATTAAATAAATTATATTAAAAGCAAAGTGAACGGATATTCTAAACACAAAATTGTGTATTTTTTTTTATATTTTGTTGCTATGTGTGGTCTTGATATTACTTTTTTCTATTGCTTCTCTATGCCGGAAGTACTCTACAGTAGTATGCCACAGTACATCTGTCTCTGACTTCACATTCAGCAACATCTTGTTGGTAGTTTGAAATCAGCCATAATAAGAGTATTCACATCATGGGAATCAGAAAACACTGTGTCAGGACTCGATATATCGTCAAGATTAAAGAAAGTGATGGTGAAAATATTAATAATGTAGATGAAACCTAAAAATGTGTTGGGTCTGTAACCATTACATGTTGTGACTAGCACAAAAAATTACAGAAATATTTTTCCAATATTTGAAAACTCTCATCTGATTCAGCAAAAAGTCACCTGCACCGGGGCACCTGGGTGGCTCAGTGGGTTAAGCCTCTGCCTTCGTCTCAGGTCATGATCTCAGGGTCCTGGGATCGAGTCCCTCATTGGGCTCTCTGCTCAGCAGGGAGCCTGCTTCCTCCACCCCTCTGCCTGCCTCTCTGCCTACTTGTGATCTCTCTCTGTCAAATAAATAAGTTAAAAAAAAGTCACCTGCATCATTGGTAAACTAGTGAATTTCTGCCATATATAATGTTGAACTAAAAAATGCTGCAGTTTAATAAAATATAATTTGTACAATAACGAAGTATGTTTGTAATCATATATCAAATTCAATGACAATAAATTTATTGGGAAAAGAATTAGCAGATTGGGATATAGTTACCCTTGTCAAATTGTACTTGAATATGAGTTGTCTATGGATACAAGTTGAATATAAGTTGTCTATGGATACAAGAGCTTGACAAAAATCAAGTTTTCTGGGAGAATAAATTGTATGTATAGAATTTACCAAAAAACTGTATATTTTATTTGTAAATTGTGTGCTACACATTATTTGTATCAATAAAACTTTTAATTATATATAATTATATATATACACACTAGCATACCATTACTATAAGAAGAAAAGTATTTCTGTTGTATGTCAATCTTAAAACTCAATTTCTAGATTACAAATTCAAACTCTTATCTTTCTTATCTCTTATCTTGCCTCATTCTACTTAATGGGTATAGGTTTCATGGAAACAAACAGAAAACAAGGCATCAATGCCTCAGAGTTAAGGCAAATTATCCCCTCAAGTCTTTAGAGTTGATCAATGAAATATTATGGTCCTCTGGTTGAAAAAAAACCAAAGTAGAAGCCATTATGAAAATTAGAAACATCCAAAAGAGGTTAAGCATACAATATTATGGAAATTAGGGTCTAAGGCCCAAGACGTAGGATGCCAGTAGTCTCATTCTGTTACATCTTCAAATTCCCTAAAGACTTAGTGCCTCAACAATTTCAATTTAAGGAGCTGGTGCTTGTACTGTACCACTTCTGAGACCACATTCACTCCTGACTTACTAGAAGAAAATATTTTACTTTTAATACCCACAGTGAGAAATATTTTGCTTTTAATACCCAAATAGTTTTTGGCCTAAAAGCTCCTCTGCTGTATTAGAGAGTATTAGCAAAAATTCTGATCACTCCAAAATACATACATACATACACAGCCATATTCATTTTCCTATGAAAATCTTTAAGCATGCATGAAAATAAAGAGAATAATATAATGAATTCTATATGTTTATCACCCAGCTTCAAACTTAACAAGATTTTGACACTTTTATCTTGTTATATTCTTAATATAATAAAGGAGCTACTTATTTAAAGAAATCTGTTACTGAAGTCTTTTATTTTATTTTTTAACTAATTAATTAATTTATTTATTTTCAACATAACGGTATTCATTGTTTTTGCACCATGAAAGTATTCTTCTTCTTCCCCACTTCATCTCTACCTGTCCAAATTTTATTTATCCTCAAAGTGTAGCTCCATTGATTCCTCCTTCAGAAAATTCTCCCTGAGAATTTTTCTTCATCCCTCAACTGTAAACACTTCACACACTCTGAATTTCCATAACTTTTCTTTATATCTCTCATATGGCTCTTCGTGTTTTCTAGTGCTATACATTCTACTCTAGATGACTGATGGGAAGCTACGGCAGGCTGAAAGATCCAGGTGAGAGCTTTTAGAACTTGGCTTTGGTGGGAGCATCTACCTTGACAAAGAGGGGAAAAGGAGCCAGCGTGGGGCTTAGGAGTCCAGCAAGGGTACTGGTGCAAGAGTCGCAGAGAGGGAGTGGTGATGAGTGAGGACTGGTCTGGGGCACTCCAACCAAAGGCATTTCTGCTGGAGACACATGGAAAGGAGAGAGTTGTTTCCAAAGACTTGGGCCAAGAAGGAAGAAAAGAAGTTGCTCTTTCCCCAGTGGCATGTGGAATTTTGCTGATGATTTAATGGAATTCTTCCCAAAGCCTAAATAATACCCAAATAACTCACTGATGCCATTCAGAAGGGATCTGACACCATAGAATCCCTGGTTCCAGGGATTGGAGGTAGACATCTTTGGGGGTGGGGTCCATTTCATGGTCTAATATAGCTGCTAATGGGGGAAAGATGAAAAGGGCTGTTATTTTACTTCAGAGCTGAAATGCAGTGTCTGAATTAACAGTCACTAACTATTGTGCAACAGCATTATCTCTGCTTCATAGAAGGAAGTTGTCTGCAGAGGCTAGCAGCCTGTAATCTCCATGACATATTTCTCTTTTGGATCTTTCACCAGTCCAGCCACCAACACCCAAGGTTTGAGTGCTTATTGCTTAGAAGATACTATAGAGCATCCTGGTAGAGTGAAATTACCCATCATTTAAAAAACTTTTTATTGTGGAAAATTTCCAACATGTACATAAGTAGAAAGAACAACATCATGATTATGCATAAACTCATCATCTAACCTTAATGATAAGTGTGCATGCCAAAATTGCTTTATCTCTAAGCTTATCTCACCTTTTGTCCCCCTTCCTCTTGCCTTTGATTTCTTTGAAGCCAACCCAAGGTACCATCATTTCATTGGTAAGTACTTCAGTTCACATTTTCAGTAGGTGAGATTATCCTAGATTTTGTGAGGCTCAGTTTAGCCACCAACTAGTTGTATAATATTGGACAAAAGGGGCACTGTTGGAGCCTCAGTTTCCCTTTTCTGTAAAATGAGGGCTTTTGGTTAGATGACTCTGATATTCTTGCCAGTTTTTGCTTCTGAAGTCTAGAGTTATTATTTTCTCCCATTTTCAGGTTTGCAACATAATTTTCGTTATTAAATATACCTCCTAGAGAGGGGCTACATTTCTATGTAAGAAAGAAGAAATTCTACAAACACATGCCCTGTGGCATATACCTAATGTTACACGATGAAATGAATCTTTTCCATCTGTTCTAAAGCATCTTATAGAGAAGAAATCTGAACACATTAAGTCATAGAGAATACTTGCAGCTCAATTCTGTCTATTCTGGCTCTGCAATCATGTGAGAAAGAATTCCCATAGTGGAGTAAAGAGTATCGTATTTGAAGTTGAAACTTTAGAGAAAAGTATCTGTTGTTTAAGTTATTTGAATTCAAATATTGAGATGAAATTAAGTAAGGTAAAGACTTGCTGAATCAAATCGTTATTATCTGGATGACACCTCGCTTAATCCCTAATCTAATAAGTTTAATTTCCAGAACATAAGAAAAAGCAAAGAAGAAAAATAAAAATATCTTCCACCTCCCATCTTTCAAAATCAATTGTCTCCCAGTAATGAGAATGGAAGTTGCACCATTAAATCACCAAGATGTGTGTACTTCCCTTCCAGAAGTGCCTTAGAGGCTATGGGCAATGGTGGCACACTCCATTCTGTATACACACCCTACAAGGAGGCCCAGAATCCCAGGCTGTGGGGCCAATCCAAAAGCCAAGTGCAGTCTCCCTGGGGACCACTTAGAAACTTACAGGGGAGGCTGTACAGCAAGCCCAGAATGCTACCTGAGGGTCTGGTAGAAAGGCACGCTAATTATACGTGTGTGTGTGCACGCTCATGCATGTGTGTGCGTGAACACACACACACACCCCTGAACTTTTTGTTATACACTACTAGTGGCTCCCCCAATTAGCAGGACCACAGCAAAGGGCTAATCTACCCTATCACTAAGGAAGACTTTGGTTAATCAGCTAGAGAAAACATTCCTCTTCATGGGTCTAGATATGAGAGGAAGCTTGGAGAATCTGGTGCTTATAGAATGGAAGTGAAGGGTAATCTGGAGCCAGAGGCATATATTTGAAGAGCAGATCTCAATGCAAGTTCAGAGAAGTCTGGTGCTCCCACCATACCTTAATCTGTCCAAGGTGCAAGCTCAAGAATTTTAGTCTACCAGCATGCAACCCAAAGAAAAGGGTGCAGGAGGTTGTGCCCCTTTTCTTATAAGCTCTTTCAGACAAGAGGACTAAAGACAAGTCATAGGGTTAGGATTTGGACAGTGGTTTCTGTGAATTCCACTGTTTCTCTGTTCTTAGATTTGTGTCTGCATTAATTTTCTCTATATTTCCTGGTTAGCATCCTTCTCTGAAATACACCAAGCTTTCCTCAAACGACTATCAGTCAGAATGGAGAGAAAACGAAATCATTGCTGAGGTACTAGCAATGGATTGGATCATTCCTCAGTCAAAGTCCAGGGTCCTTCTATTCAGACACTGGGAAATTCAGGCTTGACTCTCTCAGAGAGACCCATGAGTTAGGATAGTGGTTTTGTAAAATGAAAGGATGTGGTGTGAGGCAAGTAAAAATCAGTTTGGGGAGAGCCCTATGTGCCAAGTTAAAACTTATAGGTCATTCTCTAGGCCTTGGGGATCCTTCAAATGTTACTCTTGGGAAGTAGCTCAGGCAGGGTACAGCTGGTGGATGAGGGGGAAGGGCCAAGAATGGAGAAGAGTAGTCCAGTTAGGAAGCCACTGCAGCAGGCCAGATGAGTGCTTTCTTAAAGAGTGTCAAGACTCTGCTTATTCAAATAAACCTTCATCGTCCTTGGAGAATTCTTTGTAAATCCACTTGGGAATTGACACTTTAGTGTAACTCTGAAGCTTAGGAAAAGAATTAATCCATTTCGACTGACAATTGCACATTTGAGGGATTTTGTACTTAAACCGATTAGGCAATATTATTTGCTTTTATAGGATATTAATTATTAGAAAACACAGAATAGGAATGAGATTGTAAGATGGTAATAGTTCAGTGGCCCACCCGCCTCATTCCCCTCCCCACTACACAGCCCTTAAGGAATTCCAGAGTCTATTATCAGCACAGTTTAAGGGCTAATGAAGAAACAATCTTTTTGTAAAGCAACAAAGAACAGAGTTTGAAAGCAGGTCCAGGAGAATGCAAGAGGAAACACTTGGTTCAGTGAAAGGCAAACTTTCCTACGGACATGCGATTTTTTTTTTTTTTTTTTAAGTACTGTGCGTTGCTTCGCAACCTCTAAAGCCTGTGCTTTCAATGCCTGTTCTGTGGGCAGCACTTTGCTAAATGCAATGTGTAGTTAACTGGAGTGATTTAGTAAGGAAAAAAAAAAAACCTAAGAAAAATGAAACTCAAAGCTAAAGAGTTCAGAGTAGTTTTAGTATTTTCTAGACTTTCGAAATGGATACTGAAATTACTCTTAAACGGACCTTGCTGTACTCATTTGTTTACTGGATAAAGTGACTGTGGGGAGTGTTCAAGGGAGCTGCTTTATAGAGGAAAAGTGGAGAGGGAGCTGGAATCCAAACAGGTCTCCCAAAAGTGTGATGTTCATGGCATTGAAAAAAAAGGATGTTTTATAGGGTGACAAAATGATACCAATTAGGTAAACAGCAGGAAGAGAGAAAACTTGGAATCCTGCCTCTGATGCTTATGAACTCTTGTGGCCTTGTGCAAATCACGTCATGCTTCTGAGCCTATTTTTCATATGCAAGATTTAGATAATAATCTCTTCCTTGTGTACAGCTCAGAATGATTGGCAGGCTCCCCAAGACATAGTGTTGTGGAATATACTCTCCTTATGCTAAGGTTTGGATCTTGTTCATTTGTTTTAATTGCCAGCACTAATACTGGGCTTGACATTGATTTAGTCATTTAACAAACATTTAATTAGCTGCCTGCACTTACCAAGTACAAAATCTAATGAGAGAAATGATAATGCTTTGTTTAGATATTATATCTTAGGTACTTCATAAGTATTTGTAAAATGAATGAATGGAAGATGCTTTTTTCTTTTTAGAACGATTTACCTGGAGCTATGGGACTTACAAGCCCTCTGCTCTCCTCAGCACCTCCTCTCATTACCCTAACAGTTCTGGCCCCTTCTTTGCAGTCTTTCTCTCCTTCCCAAATATTGCCATAACCTAGAGTCACATTGCATCTGTGAAAATGATCCACCCAGAACCCAGGCTTTATCCTCCTGATCTTATCTCTAGTCCCTCATCTATACCATTATGGCCATGATGACTCTGGAAGTTATCTTACTCCATTTGGTCCACTTTGAAGTCAACTTCATATGGCTTACTATTTGACCCTCAACTTCTTGATCATTAATTCACAGTATATCAGTTATTCAACTATCTCAGTACTTCTAACCAATGATCCTTCAGTTTTCTTATTCATTGGCTCTCTTCTCATGTCTTCATTCCCCCTTCCCTGAGTCCCCCCACGCTCCATCACTTCATCCAGTATTGTTCTAGTTCATGGCAAGTGGCGCCCTGCTCTGGTTCCATGCTTCAGAAAGCCCTATGCTCTGGAGCACCTTTACAATATTTTCTGTCTTCTTCCAGTGCCAAGGACTAGCCAAGGGACAGCAGAGCTATCTAGGCAGAGTGCCCTGAGCCTGAACCAAGATCTATATGAGCCTCAAGCACCATTTCTTTTCTTAAGGGCATCCTGACCCACACATGGTATTGAGCCCCAAGGAGCCCCAGGTAGCATCCTTACAGGTTGGGCCTTGGTTCTAGAAAGGAGGCCTGGTGTGAAGATGCTTCAAACTGACTGGTGTGGCATTACTTTCATATCAATGGACAAGATTAGGCAACCATAACAGTGTTAATAGTTTGATTTGGTGTAACACTCACTCACAATGGACATAGGGTGAGCTCAGAGCTCTGGGCTCTTGATGACTCACCACGGACACTTGGGTTTGTGTCATATATGTACTTTCAGACCTTGGTGCCACTTTCTATCGATAGCACTCGGTGGTGGGGGAAGGTGGTGGCAGGTGTCATTTATCTTGCTTACCTCCCCTCCCCACCCCACCAGTCTCTGTTGGCACCCGGATCATCGCTGCAGCCTTCTTGCAGGCTTTATACCATTTGTCAAGCTGTCTTATGGAGATGGCTCTGCCTATCTCCTTTGAGAATTTCTGAGACCATTGCTCTGTACCAACAACAAAATTTTCAATTAATATTCTCTCTTTCCCCCAATAAATATGATGATGTGCTCTCCCAGGTTGGTCTTAAGCCTTGGCAGAAGATAGACTTTTCTTACATGAATGGGACCACTCTTCATTTTCTTGTTTTGCCAGTGGGCCCCTCACCTAACCTCTCTTTCAGTGGCACTGTATGGAATTCAAGACTGAACTCAACATAGAAAGAGATCCTATTTTAGGAATGCAGTGATATATCCCGGAGAGCTCAAGAGAGGACATATTGGGAAGATGTGCTATTCTACATTTATGCTATAAAAATGCCAAATAGTACATTTAATATGACCAGAAAAATAAACTTATCATTCACATGTTCCTGCATATTTTGGGGAAGGCTTGCATTTGTGGTCATCATCAACGAAGCACAGTAACAATGTCTGACAGTCAGTCGGTAGCCAGTCTCCACCTGTGGCCCAATGGATGATGGCAGCATCATGAGTTATGGTATAGCCAGTATGAAGTTCATGGTGTCAAGGACCTAGAGAGCCAAGACTGAAGAGCCATGACACATGAATAGCAACAGCAATACTTCCCTTTTCTTCTTCATGGGGAGATGCAGAATTATCCATGCAGTTCATTGGACAATAAGGAACATAAAAATGTAGTTCTTGGACCTGAACAGGAAGACATGGAGCCTGAATCCTACAGGAATCCTCACACACTGATGGAGCAATAGACAGGGAAATCCCTCCTTTCTCCCTATTTTGTTAAACTTTAGTCAACAAATTAGTTTATAGGGGCCATGGAGAATATTTGTCTGGTGCCCTGCACAGCCTAGGGATAGCCTTGAGTTTACCAGCATTTTCAGCCCCCTTACTCATTATCCAACTGCAGCAACATTTTAAAAAATTCTAGACTTAAATGAATCAAACTATAAGCTTCTTCTTGGACCGCTTTTAAGCAGTTGAGTAATGCTGGAGAGAAAAACCCACATCATACACAGATGGATGTTTCTGTATATTCACTGACCTCACCTGGACCTGCTGTTCTAATGTGCTTTGCTCTGCCATTCTTCATAACTATTTATTTTAACATCCACATTTTACAAGCCTTCAATCACTCCCCTCTACTTTTCTTTCAGTTTAGATGACCTGGCCTCCTGTCTCACAGAGAAAATTGTTGCTACCAGCTAAGAATTTGTAGCCACTATGCCTACAAACCTGTGTACACACCTCCCTTCATCCAATTACAGTGGAAGATGTTCCTTCACCTGTCTAATCCAATCCTGAGACCTGTTGCCTGGTTCCCAGTCCTCAAGGATTTATTCACTAAATTATCTTTGTGCTACTGTATTTTTCATTTTTTCTATCTACCAGGTCCTTCCAAACAGCATTTAAATATGCTCAAGAATGTCCTGTTTTAATATTCCTTCCCTTAAATTTCAAACTCTTTTTTAAAAAAATATTTTATTTATTTATTTGACAGAGAGAAAGATCACAAGTCGGCAGAAAGGCAGGCAGAGAGAGGAGGGGAAGCAGGCTCCCCACCGAGCAGAGAGACCGATGCAGGGCTCGATCCCAGGACCCTGGGATCATGACCTGAGCTGAAGGCAGAGGCTTTAACCCACTGAGCCACCCAGGTGCCCCTCAAACTCTTTTTTTTAAACAACCATCCAAGCTCTCTCCTTTTTGTTCACGAACTTTTAAAGATACTTATCTATAGTCACATTCCATACTACCTCACCTATAACTCCTCAGCTTGTGCAATCAAGTTTCAGCCCCCATCACCCCATGGCATTGTTCTAGACAACATCACCAACGACTGCTATGGTACAAAATTCAAGGCACTCTTTAATGCCTACTTTGGTAACTTCCAAGTGACACTGACCACCACTGTCCTCTTTTTTTTTTTTTTTTTTCTTCTCAGATACCTTATTTTGGTTTCCATGGAAGGAGTGTGAGGGTGCAGCATGAGGAATACTACCTGTGGGCAAGATGGTTCCAAGGCCAGAATGCAGGTAATGAAGATAAGGATTATTGAGAAGCTGTGAGTACCTAGCCTAGGCTCTGCCAACTGACTTTATAATGGATGCAATTTGGATGATAAGGTGACTTTCTCAGATAGTGCTAAACAGTGTTAGGTATCAGAAGGACAGGAGGAAGCTGCCAGGTGTAGGGGTGGGGACAAAGGGGGATTGCTCAGAATCAGGGATTGGAAAGAAAAGAACATGGAAAGGACAGGAGCCAGGACCTTGTAGGTGGCCTCCCTGTGCTAATGGAAACATCTGTGCTCAGGGGCCCAGCTGGGGAGAAAAGCACTACTGGAGGAGGGGAGCTGGGCTGAGAGAACCCTAAGGCCTTGAGAGCCCAGAGGGACCATGGGTGAAGACGGAAGGCTCCGGGTGTTGGAAAAAGGGGAAAGGTTTTGTTTCTGCCCTGTAGCTCTTGGGAGCAGAGAAGAAAGTTTGGGGATATGAAGGCCTTGGAGGTGGGCAGCTGCATTTATAGAAGGTCAAAGGAAAGCGGCAAAGGGGCCGGTGTATCTGAGAAGATGATGGGCTGGGAGGTGAGGGGAAGTGAGACCACCATAAGGGCCCTGAACGGGACACAAGGATGAGGGGAGATTGAGTCATGGTGGAAGGTGTAAGTGTACATACCAGTGGAAGGAAGGGAGGCCAAACCCATGAAGACAATCTTTCTGGAGAGCTTCAGGGAAAGGCTTGGGTAAACTTTGGATAGGAGCCTTCATTGTTTCAGAACCAGTTTCTTCTAGATGACAATTTAACTGCTACAACATCATTAAGAACTTTAGGGAGCAAAGAACAATCTGAGCTTCATTTGAAGGACCAGGGACATGGGTACTGTTTTTATTACTTCTTCAAGCTTATAAGAAGAGAAGTAGGTATGGAAATGTATTTGATGGTGTGAAAATACAATTTTATTTTTGTACTGTGGCTGGATATTTGAATACTTAGAGACAACCCCATTCTACTTTATGACAATCTATTAAAGTGGTGATAAATTAATGTCATTCAGTTATTTGTTGACTATCAGTTTCCCCCACTAGCATGGAGTTCCATGAGAGCAGATACCTTGTGAGTCTTCTCATTGCCATATTTGCTGTACTTAGGAAAGTGTCTTGCACACAGTGGGCTGGGTCATCTATAAATGTCTAAATAAAAAAGTAACAAGGGATAACAATGAAATGCTCAAGGGGTGCCTGGGTGGCTCAGTCAGTTAAGTGTCTGCCTTTGGCTCAGATAATGATCCTGGGGTCCTGGGATTGAGCCCTGTGTCAGGCAACTTGGTCAGTGGGGAATCTGCTTCTCCCTCTCCCCCTGACCCTTGCCACCTGCCTGTGCTCTCGCTCCCTCTCCCTGTCTCTCTCAAATGAATATAAATTTAAAAAAAAATCTTAAAAAAAAGATGGAATGCTCAAACTGTTCCATAAATATGTGCACCCTGGAAGATTTTGAAAATGGCAGAGAATGAGAAAAATGACTGCAAGATGCCCAGCAATTCTTAGGAGAAAATAACTATGAAGGGGAAAGAGAACAAAACCTATGGTATCAGATGTCAGTATACCAATGGAGCATGGGGCATGAAGACAGCAGCACTGGTATTTAAACACAAAAAGGTAAACACAATGTCATAGGTATCATCAAGATTTGCAGGGATATGACTGACAGCTGGAAGTGACTTTGAGGATGCAACTTTGTCCATAAGGAGAAGCTCTGGTAAACAAGGAGGCAAATAGCATTTAAGCAAGCAGATATCAAACTCAACACCCCATAACCAAATAATTCAGTTAAGAAATGGACAGAAGGGGAGCCTGGGTGGCTCAGTGGGTTAAAGCCTCCGCCTTCGGCTCAGGTCATGATCTCAGGGTCCTGGGATTGAGCCTCGCATCAGGCTCTCCATTTAGCGGAGAGCCTGCTTCCCCCTCTTTCTCTGCCTGCCTCTCTGCCTACTTGTGATCTCTCTCTATCAAATAAATGAATAAAAGCTTAAAAAAATTGGACAGAAGACATGGATAGACAGTTTTCCAGAGAAGACATTCAGATGACTAATGGATACATGAAAAAATGCTTAACATCACACACCATCAGGGAAATACAAATCAAAACCATGATGAGATATCACCTCACACTTGACAGAATGGCTAAAATTATCAACACAGTAAACAACAAGTGCTGGTGAGGATGTAGAGAAAGGGGAACCTTCTTACACTATTGGTGGGAATGCAAACTGGTGCAGCCACTCTGGAAAACAGTGTGGAGTTTCCTCAAAAAGTAAAAAAAATAGAGCTACCCTACAGTCCATCAATTGCACTACTAGGTATTTACCCAAAGTATATAAAAATACAGGTTCAAAGGGGTACATGCACCCAAATGTTTATAGCAACATTATCAACAATAGCCAAAAGATGAAAAGAACCCAAATGTCCATTACTGATGAATGTATAAAGAAAAGGTTACACACACACACACACACACACAAGTATTACTCAGCCAACAAAAAGAATGAAAACTTGCCATTATAATGACATGGATGCAGCTAGAGTATATTATGCTAAGTGAAATAAATCAGTCAGGGAAAGACAGATACCACATCATCTCACTTATATGTGGAGTTTAAGAAACAAAGCAGATAAATATATGGGAAAGGGAAAAAAGAGAGAGAGGGAAACAAACTATAACAGACTTTTAATGGTAGAGAAGAAACTGAGGGCTGATGGAAGGAAGTAGGTGGGAGATGTGCTAAATGGGTGATTGGGACTGAGGAGGGCACTTGTGATGAGCAGTGGGTGTTCTATGGAAGTTGTGAATCACTAAATTCTACTCCTAAAACCAATATTACACTATATGTTAATTAACTAACTAGAATTTAAATAAAAATGCGGGTAAGTCAACATGAGATAGGAATCCATCAGAATCCTAGAGGAGAACATAGGCAGTAATCTCTTCGATATCAGCCACAGCAACTTCTTTCAAGATATGTCTCCAAAGGCACAGGAAACAAAAGTGAAAATGAACTTTTGGGACTTCATCAAGATCAAAAGCTTCTGCACAGCAAAGGAAAGAGTCAACAAAACAGAGAGGCAACCCACGGAATGGGAGAAGATATTTGCAAATGACAGTACAGACAAAAGGTTGATATTCAGGATCTATAAAGAACTCTTCAAACTCAACACACACAAAACAGATCATCATATCAAAAAATGGGCAGAAGATATGAACAGACACTTCTCCAATGAAGAGATACAAATGGCTATCAGACACATGAAAAAATGTTCATTATCACTAGCCATCACGGAGATTCAAATTCAAACCACATTGAGATACCACCTTACACCAGTTAGAATGGCCAAAATTAGCAAGACAGGAAACAACATGTGTTGGAGGGGATGTGGAGAAAGGGTAATCCTCTTACACTGTTGGTGGGAATGCAAGTTGGTGCAGTCACTTTGGAGAACAGTGTGGAGATTCCTTAAGAAATTAAAAATAGAGCTTCCCTATGACCCTGCCATTGCACTACTGGGTATTGACCCCAAAGATACAGATGTAGTGAAAAGAAGGGCCATCTGTACCCCAATGTTTATAGCAGCAATGGCCACGGTCGCCAAATGGTGCAAAGAGCCAAGATGCCCTTCAATGGACGAATGGATAGGGAAGATGTGGTCCATATACACTATGGAGTATGATGCCTCCATCGGAAAGGATGAATACCCAACTTTTGTAGCAACATGGACGGGACTGGAAGAGATTATGCTGAGTGAAATAAGTCAAGCAGAGAGAGTCAATTATCATATGGTTTCACTTATTTGTGGAGCATAACAAATAGCATGGAGGACAAGGGGTGTTAGAGAGGAGAAGGGAGTGGGGGGAAATTGGAAGGGGAGGTGAACCATGAGAGACTATGGACTCTGAAAAACAATCTGAGGGTTTTGAAGTGGCGGGGGGTGGGAGGTTGGGGGAACCAGGTGGTGGGTATTAGAGAGGGCACAGATTGCATGGAGCACTGGGTGTGGTGCAAAAACAATGAACACTGTTATGCTGAAAAGAAATTAAAAAAAAAAGAAAAAAGGATTTAAATAAAAATGATATATATGTTGGCTAACTGAACATAATAATAATAAAAAATAAACTATACCTCTGACAAAAATAAAAATTTAAAAAATTAAAAAAAATAAAAATGTGAAGAAAAAAAATAAAGCAAACAGATATTCAGGGCTCTGCTGCTAAAGTTCAAAGAAAAGCCAATAGGCAGGGGCAAAAGGCAGACAGTGCCTTGCATATGCTGCCTCAGTGTTTACTTCATGAATGAATGAGCGAATAACTGATGAAATCCTCTTGTGGGAGCAGAGCACAAAACACCTAGCTTGTTGGAAGGTCATTATGTGGATTTCGAAACAGACTTAGAGGGAGGGCCTGCCAGTGATAAGTGGGTAGCAGATCCTCAAACTCTGTTTCCTATGTGTTTCAGATGATTCTGCAGTGCTTAATCCAGCTGGTTGCTTCTTTCTCATCCCACCAAGTTCCTCCTTACTTCTGCTCCAGCTACCCTCTTAGCTACCTTCCTGAATCAATCCTTGTGCTAGAAGTTTCAGAAAGTTCAGCTTCTTAAAATTTTAGGGTTTCTTATCATACTCCAGCTAAGCTGGTTGAAATTAGAGTTAGCTAAGTACCTAGAACTGTAACTAGCCCCTAATTGCCTTTCAATAAATTTTCACTGAATTCTATGTAGTCCATACCTCTCACCCAAAACCCTCCCATACTCACACATTATAGAGGGAGAAATCAAGGCTCAGAAAATGGAGGGCACTTGTTTAAGTTCCATGGTGAAAAAGTTGGGACCAGAGTCCCATGATCCCAACTCCTGGGTTGCCTTTAGAAATTGCTGATCTTCTCTATTTACTCTGGCTTCTACTCCCCTCAAGGTAGATTTTTAAAAGCTCTGTCCCCTGTCGTTCATTTCCTCCTTTTTCCTCAATACTACCCGTATTGAATTTTTAATACATTCTCCTTACTCATATTTTTTGTCCTCTGCCCTCCTTCTCTCTCTCCATACCACTCCCCCACCACAGAATATTTTTCCCTGAATAAAAAGGCTCAGTATCTGGGGCATCTGAGTAGCTCAGTCATTTAAGCGTCTGCCTTTGGCTTGGGTCATGGTCTCAGAGTTCTGGGATTGAACCCCATGTGGGGCTCCCTGCTCAGCAGGAAGTCTGCTTCGCCCTCTCCCTCTGCCTCTCTCCCTGCTCGTGTTCTCTTTCAAATAAATAAAAAAAAATCTTTTTAAAAAAAGTCTCAGTATCTTCAGATGGAATACTCAGCAAAATCAGAAAACAAAGTCTTCAATTTGATGATATGTATATATTCAGAAAACAAAGTCTTCAATTTGATGATATGTATATATATATATCATCAAATTTTTATATATATTTGTTTTTATATGTATTATATATATTGTATATATTATTATATATATCTATTTATATATATTTTAAATATATTTTATATATATATATACATATCATCAAATTGAAGACTTTGTTTTCTGATTTTGCTGAGTATTCCATCTGAAGATACTATCTATCTATCTATAGATATATATACATATCAAATTGAAGACTTTGTTTCCAATTTGTGTATGTATATATATATATATGTGTGTATATATATACACACATATATATATATAAAGGAAGGTGAGAAGGTTTTATAATCACTAGTAGCATTTTGAGTACCATTCTAAGAAGAGTAGTACAGGTCTCTGGAAGGTAGGCTAATGTGCTATTCGACATCCATTTTTTTAAAGATTTTATTTATTTATTTGACAGAGAGAGAGGTCACAAGTAGGCAGAGAGGCAGGCAGAGAGGGTAGGGTGGGTAGCACGTTCCCCGCTGCACGGAGAGCCCCAAACGGGACTTGATCCCAGGACCCTGAGATCATGACCCAAGCCGAAGGCAGAGAGGCTTAACCCACTGAGCCACCCAGGCACCCCTAGTCGACGTCCATATTACACTTTTCCTTCAGACATACAGGAATCTTCATTTATACCCATTCAAGAAATGAGTATGTTAGAAGTTTAACACCAAAGTTTTGAAGGACTGATTTAAATCCCCTGGAATACACTAGAGCAAATTCCAGGTTGGACAGAGATTTAAATGTGAAAAATAAAGCCATAAATATCTAGACGTCCATATAGGTGAATAGTTTCATACTCCTAAAGTGCAGAAGGCAATATTTTCTAGCATGATTTTAAAGACAGAAACTGTAAAGTAAAAGATTGAGAGATTCCATTACATATAAATCTAAAACTTTTTTAAAATTTAAATGCAATTAGCCAAGCACAGCATGCAGAAACAACAACTTGCAAACAAAATTGCAACATGCATGACAAAAGAGTTAACAGCATTAATATTTTATTTTTAAAAAAAGATTTTATTTATTTATTTGATGAAGAGACAGCAAGAGAGGGAACACAATCAAGTGGAATGGGAGATGGAGAAACAGGCTTCCAGCTGAGAAGGGAACCTGATGCAGAGCTCGATCCCAGGACCCTGGGATCACGACCTGAGCCGAAGGCAGACACTTAATGACTGAGCCACCCAGGTGCCCCAGCATTAATATTTTAAAAGCCTGAAAAATCTATAAGAAAATTATAACTCAACAGAACATGAGCAAAGAGCATGAATGGAAAAGTTACCAAAGTTAATAAGAATTTGAAAAGATGTTCAATCAAACTATTAATCAGAGAAGTGTATTGCTGGTTTGAGTATAGATTCTTGTAAATTATTTGCAGAGCAATCTGGAGAAGTGTGTGAATCAGACAAGGATGCAAGAGCCTTGTTTACAAAAAAAAGAGTAAGAAAAAATTAAAATGTCCATTAGTAGGATTTAGTTAACTAAATTATTGGTGCACTAATACAAAAGAATGTTATAGATATATTAAAATGATGATGTAAATCTAAATGTGTTAACATTAAACAATGTACTCAGTGTATTACTACATGAGAGAATCAAGTTACAAAAACAATATGCATAAAGTAATCTTTCATTTTTGTGAAAAATTTTATTTGCCCACGATAAAAGCCTGCACCTACATCAACATTTTACTTACGCAATTTTCATTGTCCTCAACATTTTACTTACATGATTTTCATTGTCCTCTTTTTAAATTTTTCATTGTCTAAAAATGTTTCAATGGTAATAACATTTACTCTATTTTATTCATTTAGCAAACATTCTAATAGTGCTTATATGTGCCAGGCACTGTTCTAAAATCTTTACTCATATTAACTCATTTTCCCAGAACAGAAAAATGAAAGTAATAAAGTATTTTCCATGTGGGGGGTAGAGTGGAGGGGCTCATTTCAGAAGTGAGGGGATGCTGGATAATATGAGACTCTTATAGAAAAAACCCACCATGTTTTGACTCAAAGCCATCTCCTTTTCATGACACAATGAGGTCAACAGGTCATGGGAGCCCCATTCCTTTGCCTTTCTCTCATTCTTTTTAATGATGGGACAACTAATTAGCCATTAAGGATTAGCCAAAGAGGGTTTAAGCAGAGGAGCATGCTGGAGCCAGAAGAGGGGGGCTTCCAGTTGTACAGGCCCTGCTTTGATTCTGGGCCACACCACACTACTTAGGAGCTGTGTGATAGGGGGCAAATTTGCTTTAATTTTCAGAATCTCAGTTTCCTCATCTGTAAGGTGAGGGGGCAGAGGTAGAAGTTTTATACCATAAGACTGTTTCCTAAATCTGAGCTACCTTACTTTTCCCTCTTCTTTAAAGAGCTAGGAAGATCATGTCAGCCCTCCCTCTAGTATAGGCCACCCAAACTTAAGAAAGTTTTACATCCATTTAATGGCTGGGTTATCCCAAAACAACCTGCAAGGCAACCTTGGCTTATCTGCTGACATATGGAATTTTTGATCCTTGGTCTTGGAGTTCTAAATGTTTTGCATTTTCAAATCCATTTGTTTTTCTTTCTGTTAAACCTGCCCTGGAAGCATTATGAATAAACAGGGTGTTTGATTACTACATGGCAGTGTGCTTGATACTTTTACCTTCTGGCTGGAAATGCCTCTAAGGATGGGTCCCTTTTGTAAATTACCAGCAAACTTTCTCTTGGTCATCTCCATCTCACCCTTAAATTGCCCAAGAATCTCTTAATTTTCCCAACTCCCCAAATATTTAACCTCTTCCCTTCCCCTCTAACTTATCATCTCCTAATTCTGAATATAACATGAAGATGTGGAGCATAACAGTCAGGGTTTCGGGGCAGGGAAAAGGTCAGGCCAAGGGTTTGTCCTGGCTCTCCCCAGAGGCTTGGATTTAGTAATGCATGAGGCTTCTAGACTGTGACATATGACAGGTCCTTTAAAGAGCACCACCTTCATTCTACAGGTGGTAAGACCAGGGTCCAGAAAGGGGCAGGGTCATAACAAAGGTCATAGGAATTATTGGTGGAAACAGGACTCACTCTAAAGACAAAACAGAATAATTTTACCATGTCAACTCAGCCAACCTTATTTATTTATTCATTCATTCAACAAATATTTATTGAAGGCCTGTCTTTCCCTTGCTTGAACCATTCTGGTATTATTTTTCTGCCCATTTAAGAATGCTAGTCATTCTCTCCCTTGAAATCCAGTTTTATGCTTATGCAGTTTGCCTTGAAGACTGGGAATAACTTGAGGATGGGGACTCAGCCTCTTCTCCTAGAAACTCCTCAGAGTACTTAACACAGAATCTTGGAAAGACAAAGACCAAGATCATGGTGTGTGTGAGGAATAAGTTCTATATGGCAAAGATTCTATGGATTTTGACCACCTGCATTTGAGTTGTGTGGGGAAACTGATTTAGAAATGTACATCCAAAGCCTCCTCCACACCTATATGAATCAGAATCTTGTAAGAGAAGGAGCATTTTTCACAGGTACCCAGATGATTTGAATGCATCCTACAGTTTAAGATCACTGGGCTAGATGTTCTAAGTATTTAGTTGAAGGCTCAGTGAGACAGCAATTCATTTTCCTAGTTTTCAACTAGAAAATTGATCTAAGTGAGTTTTAAGATCCTGTTTCACTGCTTCCAAGAATAAAATTTTGGAAAATCTCTTTGTCTTTCCAACTACAACAAATTACCTCCACATATATCTCTGCAGAGTTGACTTCTTAAAGCAAACTGTAGTATCAGATCACTTCCGAATGGCTTCAGTGAGTTATTTGGGTAATTCCAGCTTTGGGAAGAATTCCAGTAAATCATCAGCAAAATTCCACATGCCACTGGGGAAAGAGCAACTTCTTTTCTTCCTTCCTGGCCCAGGTATTTGGAAACAACTCCCTTCTTTCCATGTGTCCAGCAGGAATGCATTTAGATGGAGTGTCCCAGTCCAGGCCCTTACTCATCACCACTCCCTTCCTGGGACTCTTACACCAGATCCCTTGCTGGGTTCCCTGGCCCCATGCTGGCACCTCCTCCCCTCTTTGTCAAGGTAGATGCTCTCACCAGACCCACGTTCCGGGTCACACAGCTTCCTATGTCTTCCCATCAATCGCCTAGAGCAGAAAGTTCAAGGTTCAAGATTACTGAACCTGTAATTGAAGACTTCTAGTACCTTGACCTTGCCCTCTCTGGTCCTAACGCGCATTCCCTTCCTATAAGAACCCTATGTTCTAGTTCAGTGTTTCACAAGTGTGGTCCTGGGGCTACTGGCTTCAGAGTCACCTGGGAGTATTTCTGAATTTGTGAGCCTGCACTGTGGCACTTTCGCCATCAGAGTTTTGAAAATCTGCAAGCTGCTGCTACTCCAAAGCTCCCTATGTTGCTAAACACAGCAATGTAGTTGCCCCCAAACCCTATCATCTTTAAACAAACTCTGGGAAGTCTTCTTTACGTTGTGCTGCTTTGACCTTTAATCTATTTTTTCCTGACACCTTCAGGTAGAGCCAGTGTATGGTCAATGGACTAGAGCTAGACAGAGCCCAGTATCCTAGCCTAAATACTAAGATTCTGATTCCAAGCCAGACAGTCAAGTCTGAGACACAGCCCTTATGAGAAATCTGAGTCTGAAGTCAAGAAGATGAGCTGAGGATGCCAGAATTATGTATAGAAGCCCTAAGTGTCAGATGCCAGGCTGGAACAGGATTGGAAGAGGAACATACTGTGAAGTAGTGAGGTTGCCAGCATTTCAGCAGTGTTGGGTTACACCTGAGTCTCTGTTATTGATCACGAGATGTGTGACTCTGAACAAGTCATTCCTCCAACTTAACACCTTTGGGTGTTAAGCAATGGCATCCAGGCAAGATATAAAACACTGAAAATATTTGGAAAGTGGAAAGTCATCTGTGTGTATTAGAACTTCAGGGAGTTCAGTAAAGCCAAGTAATTGATCAGGTCATAGAGAAAGAGAGAGAGAGTAGAAGGAGATGCGGATGAATGTGTAGAAGGTAGCATGCTGTGTAGTGCATTATAAGCAAGGATAGGTGTGTTGTTCCTTATTTTGTAGGTACCATTGGATGCCATTGCTTCCTCTTGTCTGTCTCCTTTTCTGCTCCAAGACTTCTCCCCTATGAATCTTTCCCTGATTTTCATCATGGAATGAGTGTTCTTTTCTGTTGGTCCATGGGAACCTTCCTCCTCCTCCAGTGGGTTTAGTGGTAGCCTTTTCCTCTCTCTCTCTTTCTTTCTTCATAGATGGTGAACTACTTGAAGGCAACCTGTTCACAGGAACCTCTGCTTTGTCAGAATACTCTGAAGCATTCACCTAGCAGAGGGACTTTATGCAGAGTAGTCACTCAAGAGATACTGTTACAAGAACATAAGCATGAAAAAAATGTATAAGTAAGATGAGTTGAGATCAGACTAAAGTAGACCAGATTAAACCAGATAAGATAAAAGGTGACATTTCTAAAAGGTTTGAGGAGTAGAAAGAGATGTAAAATACAGCCCTCAGCCTCCTTCCTCAAGTTAGTGTGTTTGTGTCACCTCAAAAATGTTGTTTCTGCTGGGGACTTTGTGAGAGTGGCTCAAAGCACACTGTTCACAATCCCCTCCACATCTTCAAGTAGGCCTCGGGATGAAGGTGGGGGAAGCAGGTTCAAGAGAACCTTTGCAGAAGAGAAATATGCTTATGAATACCTCATTGATAAGCCCTCTGCTTTCATGGTACCCCATGGATCAACTGATGTCTCCATCTCAATGATTGGCTCTTCCACTAGGTCTTTTTTTTAAGATTTTATTTATTTATTTGACAGAGAGGAACACAACTAGAGAGGGAACACAAGCAGGGGCTGTGGGAGAGGGAGAAGCAGGCATCCTGCTGAGCAGGGAGTTCGATGTGGGGCTCAATCCCAGGATCTTGGGATCATGACCTGAGCTGAAGGAAGATGTTTAATGATTGAGCCACCCAGGCCCCCCCATCAAGTCTGTTTTGACTTGGTGTTAAAAGCATATTATATCAGTCTAATTAGGAAAATTGTTAACCTCTTACACATTGAGAACTGTGAAAACTCAACTGGTACTCCATAAAGTTCCTTATTAATTTCTATGTTTGGGAGAAAATGGGGAGGTAACACGATGGTATCTATAGGAAAAATAGCAACAACAACTAAAATAATTTTTTAAAAACTTGGTTCCCCTCCCCCCAATTTTGACTAGCTCAAATTCCAGCAGTTGCTACAGTTTTACAATTGCTTAACAATAGTGAATAAGTCTCAGGGAACAATGGGTTCACCTTATATAGTTTTATAGCATATGATACAAGCAACTGAAAAATGGGAATTAACAGACTGGTGGTGTATTTGAATTCATTTGTCTGCTGCAATTTAATAGGGCTTATATTAAATGTGACTGTGCCCAAGACCACATAAAACATGAGCTATAAGGAACAAGATCAAATGTTCTCATACATAAGTACCTCAAACATCTCTTAATTAATAGACAGAACTGTAAAGGCAAAACCCCAAACCAAATCTCAATTGTTGCTTATTCCTGGAGCCAGGAATTGACATATCTTCCTGGCAGCAATTTGTAAACCCAACACTTGCTTTTTCTGGGGCAAGAGTCACCCCCCTTTCTCCTCAAAGAAGTCATAGTAGTTCTTGGCCTGTTTTCTTGGTTCTTTGAAAGATATGGACTAGATCTCTTCAGGTCTCCATGCCCTTCATAAAGAATGTTGGCCTCATGTGGGCCAGAGGCTCTTTTCAAATAGGAGAAGTAACAATGTTGGTGTTCCCTAGGGCTAGATGCTTTGCCCATACTCTCTATGAACGTTATTGTTCAGTCCTGTAGTTTAGCTATCTATGAGGTATTAATATAGACGAGGTTAATGTTGCAGTTACCAATATATCCTCATATCTTAAAGATGATAGAAAATTTTTTCTAGATGCTCAAAGTGCAATGCAAATGTTTCTGATAGGGTGACTTTCCTGAATAACTCTTCTTCGAATGAGGACTCAGAAATTCTAAGGTCCTTCCATTTCATGACGCTGTCATCTTAAATGTCTTTGAATGAAGAAAAACTGGAGGGTGAAGAAAAATGTGAAGGATAACACATCCAATGTTTCACTACCTTGACCTGGGAGTGACTATATGACTTTTGCTTTTTACCATTGTAAAAAAAAAAAAAAGAAAAGAAAAAAAGAAAGAAAGAAAGAAAAAAGAAAAAAAATCTAGGTGCTAGGGGTGATGGGGAAATGTAGCCATTGGCTGGGAAATTTCCCGTTCTATACTGTTGAATGGGAACACAAATAGCTACCTAATCACTTCTGCCTCAGGCTCCCAAATGTGTATCTTACTTAACATTTATTTATTTATTCATTAAAAAAAATTTTATTGAGCTTCTATTCTAAGATAGGAAATGAGAATTTGCAAATGGATCATGGTTTCTATCCTCAAACACAGAGCCTAGTGGGGGCACTTTCCCACAAAAGTACACCCAGTTGCTTTCCTCCTGTCAATTTAGCAATCACATGACGTCTGATTACCCAAGAACAGAGACTTCTCAGTGACTAGTCTTGAGAATCTTCATACAAATGTGATCTTTTTGTCGTTCATGGGCAGGGGGTCAAGTGCTTCCAGAAGAATGTTGACTCTCAAGAAGATCCCTCTGTAACCCCAGATAAGATTCTTTTAACTCTCCTATTATTCTTTTTTTTTAAATTTTTTATTTTTTATAAACATATATTTTTAGAGTAGAGATCAGTTAAATGCAATGTCTCCTATTATTCTTATTCTTGATGATCTTCTTGGCTGTTTCTTTGCCTGGTATCGCTCTCTGGAAGCAAAGATTTAGTATAACCCAGTTAAAAACAAAACCTTTTGTAACATAATGATCACACCATTTTCTGCTTAAAACCTTTTAAATGGGTATCATAACTGAGATCAAACTCTATATTAACTCCTCTGGCCCATAAAGCCCTTCATGATCTGGCCTTTGCAACCTCATATCCTGCCACTCTAATCACATGCTGGACTCACTGGCCTTGCCAGTCCTTGGGTATGCCAAACTTATTTTTACCTCTGAATATACTGTACCCTCTTCCTGGAGTGATTTTTTCACTACTCTTTGCCTAACTGGTGCCATTTTGTCTTTCAGATATCAAGTCAAATGCCACCTCTGCAGAGAAGCCTTTTCCGACCACCCAGTCAATTCCAGTTTTATTATCTTGTTTTTGCACACCACAAAACCTTATAACTATGTGAAATTATCTTCTTTGATTATCTTTGTGTGTCTTGGGCCTGCCTACTCCAACTCTAATGGCAGCTCCATAACAGCAGGGATTTTATTTGTCTCGTTCATCTCTCAACCTCCATCACTGGAAAAGTGGGACATAGCAGCTTCTTAGCGTAGGCTTGTTGCATTGATGTGTGCACGCATGAATAACTGGACATTGTACCATTACTGAGTTCTTGTCACTACTCTTGTCACTAATGTCAATGCTGTCACCAACTCCATTGCTATCACTGACATTGTGTCTCCACAGCTCTTTCCTTTGCTTGCTTTGGGCAAATAGACAAGGAAAACTCAGAGAAACACTTTCTTCCTTCTTAAAGTGAAAGTACTTGGTGGTGATTTTGATAATTAGAATCTGAAAATACATGTGAGGTCCAGGAACAAGTTTTAAAAAGGTTCTGTCATAGCTGAAAGAGTTGTCACAATGTTCATATCCTCTAGTGCCTACATTTTACTCATAGATTTGGGATTCTCTGGACCCTTACATTAGACACAGTTCGAAAATTAATAGTACCTTCCCTGGACTCCTTGTTGGCTCCTCCTCCTCCCATCCCCTAAGGACAGACTATTTTTCACTTACTATTCTGTTCTTGGTACTCTTTTCCCCCTCTCTTTGCATGCTTTCTTTTGATAATCTCACACAGCTTCAATTATTCTCCCTGTGATATTCATTCCTAAATCTTTTTGGTAGCCGCAATATCTCTAAGGAGCTCCAACTGCCTCCTGGGCAGAGAATGCCACCTAAGTATTCACCTTCAACTCTCAAACTCTATGTACCTGAAATGAAACTCATTCATCTCTTTTCTCTCATACCTCCTCCCACAAACCTGCCCCCTATGGACATATCTCTATTTTTTTTAATAGTCGAATCAGCCTGAAACGTCAAGTTCAAATGCTATCTCTGACTATTCTTTATGCCTTGTTCCCTACATAGAGATGGTGGGCATCTGTCAATTCCACTTCCTTAATTTCTCTCCTCTCAATTCACTGTGATATGGTCATTGTTCAGCTATCTTGCCAATCATCTAAAATAATAATTTTGATTACAAACTCCTTGCTCAAAATCTTCAATTTTTTTTCTGTTTTGTTTTATTTATTTATTTATTTATTTATTTATTTATTTATTTTAATTTTTTATTTTTTATAAACATATATTTTTATCCCCA
>NC_081575.1:3664670-3701758 GCF_022355385.1 Mustela nigripes | reverse complement strand
TCTCTTCGATCTGCCGATGGATTTTCAGGTGTTTGCAATCTTTAGATAAGCTATCTAGCTGATCTCCGGCTAGCTGAAGCAGTCTTAGCTTGCTACTTCTCCGCCATCTTGACTCCTCCCCCCAAAAATCTTCAATTTTTAATTCCTGGAAAGATGAGTTTTATTTCTTCAGCCTGCTGTTCAAGGACTTCCATAGTCTAGCCCCATTTTCCTTTCTGATTTTACCTCCTCTTTATACTCCAACTGGAATGAATTCCTTACATTTCTTTCAATACACCCTGAGACTTACTGCCTACATTGATTTTTTAAACAAATATTTATTGAGCATCTATTATGTGTTAAGTCTTGGCATTTTGCTCATAGTTCTTTTTCTACCTGAAATGTCCTTCTTTCCATCTCTGTGTTTCCAACCATATCATTTTCAAGACCCAGTTCAAATGCATCTTCCCCAAGTAGTCTTTTCTGATACCCTAGCCATAAGTGATTTATTCCTCCTCAGAATTCCCATTACACATTTTCTACACTGCTCTTATAGATTGTATTACTCTACTTGTACACGTGTACACAGTTCTTTTTACACCACTGGATAAGAAGTACTTCAAGAATGGAATCAATGTCTGATCCCATCTATGGTCCCACTTTTCACACATTGGTCGTTCAAAAACTGCCTAATAAGTAAATGAATGGGTGTGGCTTGAGGCTTGTTCCTATGTTTTCTCACATTAGAAAGAGTGTGGTCCTTGAGGAGGCAAGCATGATGAGTTGGGGTTGTTGATAGATAGTTAGGAGGAAACTTACAGACAACCTACACAAAGCTGATACAAAAACTCAAAAACTAGTTTGGAGCCATTGAAAACACGGAGTCCTGACCACTCCCCTGTGTACTGCCCAGTGCAAATAATTTTATTTAGAATGATGAACACTGGGGATTGCAGAAAGTGGAACTTTGAATATTATTCTCTTTAGATAACAGGCAAGTGTGTAAGCCATGGAACTTTGAATATTATTCTCTTTAGATAACAGGCAAGTGTATAAGCCATCTTGCAGGATTTCATAAAAAATGATTAAAATGATTTTTAAAGTTTTCTGGGTTTAAAAGGGGTTATATTAAGTTATATGCAAAGTTCATGTCTGAGGAATACCTCATTTCCAGCAATGCTGGTGGATAAATGAAGCATTACTCTAATAGATTAAACCCCTTATTTTGTATATCTAATTTCTCTTTCCATTCCCTTCCATCCTCAGTATATTCTGCATAGTGAAAGAAAAAAAAAGAACGATGCTTTTTAATCCTCTAATTAAATGTCAAACCATTACCCAGGTAGCCACAGCACAGTGTCCTCAGCACATCTGTCAGGGCTGCTATCCATCAACCTTCCCCATCTAGGCAGAAATGTGATTACTTCTTGGAACAATGTCAACAATTTCTAACTGCAGAAAGTTGATCTGGTTTGATATTACTCATGCAGGGATGAATTACTGGAAATATGATAGGTTAAAAAAAAAAACAGTGTTCTGATTGTATTTTGGTTAAGGATCAGAAATCAGTACTGAAATGTTGACCTTTCTTTTTTCTTCCTAGGCCTCAGGTACACAAATTGCATTAATTGTGTTAATCATACATTTCCTTTTATGGTACTTTATCATCCTTAAATCATGTAGCATTTTATTTTTTTATTTTTTTTAAGATTTTATTTATTTGCCAGAGATAGAGAGAGAGAGTACACACAAGCAGGCAGAGAGGCTGGCAGAGGCAGCGAGAGAAGCATGTTCCCTGCTGAGCAAGGAGCCCGATGCGGGACTCGATCCCAGGACCCTGGGATCATGACCTGAGCCGAAGGCAGCGGCTTAACCCACTGAGCCACCCAGGCGTCCCATGTAGCATTTTATTTACTCAATATATAATTAATACTTGTGAATCCAACATCCAACATAAGAACTAGACAAGAATTACCAAGAACTTACATCTACGTAGGTGATCCTCCCCCATCCCATCACCCTGCCTTCCGTCTTCCCTTCAAGAGAAAACCACTATCCCGAAATTTCTGTTTATCACCTCCATGCTTTTAAAATAATTTCTTTTGCTTTTTAAATAGTTTAATTCAATATATATGTAATTTTAAGCAATACATTGTTTAGTTTGACTTATTGCATTTTAATGAGGATACCAGTATCAAATAGTGTTCCAGGACTTGCTTTTTATTACTCAACTTTATCCTGTATTCACCTATATTGTTTTTGGAAATTGAAACTCATTACTTTTCACTGCTATAGAATATTTCTATCTATGAATAATTATTTATATTTTCTTTTTGTTGCTGAGAATTTGCGTTGTTTCCAAATTCTTTTGTTTTTGTTTTTTTGCCATTACAAACAGTGCTGCTGTGAATATTCTTATATATATTTCTGTGAACACATGTACAAGAATTGCTTTTTTGAGTCTTGGGCATGCAAATTTTTCACTTTACTGGTAAATACCAAACTGTTTCTCAAAGTGGTATACCACGCACACCAGCAATTTCTTTTTTTTTTTTTTCTCATGACTAAGGTTTTTATTGAGGTGAGATTCATACAACATACAGTTAACTTTTTTTTAAAGATTTTATGTATGTATATATTTATTTATTTTTTTGCTGCCTTCATAAATTTTTTATTTATTTTATTTTATTTTTTTAAAGTGGTCACTATAGTTTTTTTTTATTTTTTTATTTTTTATAAACATATATTTTTATCCCCAGGGGTACAGGTCTGTGAATCACCAGGTTTACACACTTCACAGCACTCACCAAAGCACATACCCTCCCCAATGACCATCACCCCACCCCCTTCTCCCAAACCCCCTCCCCCCATAAGTGACTCTTAATCTCACACCAGCAATTTCTAAGAAATTCTATTATTGTTCATGTTCGTGTAGTCAAATTTATCAATCTTTTCTTTCATGGTTAGTGCTTTGTTTTTGGTGTCTTGTTTAAGAAATTTTTCCTTATCCTTAGGTCACAAAAATATTCCTGTCTATTTTCATCTAAAATTCTTAAAGTTTTATTTTGGACATCAAATTATTAAATCCACCTGGAATTAATTTTTATGTATGGTGTGGGGTAGAGACTCAATTTTTTTTCTTTTATTAAATTTAAAATCAGTTAGCTAACATATAGCACATCATTAGTTTCAGACATAGAGTTAAATAAGTCATTGGATGTGTATAATACCCAGTGCTCATCCCATCAGTTTTTTGCACTCTAGCTATTGCATAGTCATGAATGCCTTCATGTCTATTCCTTTGGATTTGTTTTTTTCCTCTGAGTCTCTTAGTAAAAACTCCTCTCTAAGAATATCTACTTTGATCTAAGCTAAGAAAAGTGTGGTTTTCCACACTTATATTGGTCTAAGGAGAAGAATAAACAGTAGGAGTGGCCACTTTTCTACATTTGTTGGTGAGATTGGGGCTGGAATAGTACCATTCTCTGCTTTAGAGCACTGACTCAGAAGTCAGAGAGTCCTAGGTTCAAATCCCACCTCTCCCATTTGCAAGCTGTGGAATCTAGAGCAGGTTACTTAACCACTTAGAGCCTCAGCTTCTTTGAAAAATAAAAGTAAGAGTAAGGATATGCTCACCTTATAAGACCACTGTGAGAATTAACTGAAAAGGTGAATGTAAACGACCCAGCTAAAGACCCAACATACATAGTCTGCTTGAGAGCTGGGAGTCAAGCCCAGCTTGACTGTCCCTGCCAATTTCATTCTTGTTTGCAAGTATGGTCATGGTAGTGAAGAGCATCTCTATAAACTTAATATAATACCTATATACCTTTATATAACTATATACCTCTTAATAACTATGCACCCATATATACCTATATAGCTCAATGTCTTCTATTATCTATATACCTTCCAGTACTTGACTAGAAGAAATAAAGTGTTAGTGACTGAGAGATTGAGGAACAAAGTGTCAAACGATGATTGCAGCTACTGCTGGTTCTGCCAAAGCCCATTGTTTATCTTTAATTCTTTTTTAAAAAAAATATTTTATTTATTTATTTGACAGAGATCACAAGTAGGCAGAAAGGCAGGCAGAGAGAGAAAGAGAGGGAGAAGCAGACTTCCTGCCGAGCAGAGAGCCCAATGTGGGGCTTGATCCCAGGACCCTGAGATCCTGACCTGAGCCAAAGGCAGAGGCTTAACCCACTGAGCCACCCAGGCCACCCATATCTTTAATTCTTTATTAAAGCTTCCAAACCATATACACTTCTTTTTTTTTTTGCAAGTCCAATTATTCTTTATTTTTATTTTTCATATTTTTTAAATTTTCAGCATAACAGTATTCATGGTTTTTGTACCACACCCAGTGCTCCATGCAATCCGTGCCCTCTCTAATCCCCACCACCTGGTTCCCCCAACCTCCCCTCCCCCACCCCTTCAAAACCCTCAAGATTGTTTTTCAGAGTCCATAGTCTCTCATGGTTCACCTCCCCTTCCAATTTCCCCCAAATCCCTTCTCTTCTCTAACTCCCCATGTCCTCCATGCTATTTGTTATGCTCCACAAATAAGTGAAACCATACGATAATTGACTCTCTCTGCTTGACTTATTTCACTCAGCATTATACACTTCTTAAGTGAGGACACCTTGTCAGCTGAGGCCCATAACCTGATTATTCATCAGCATTATTTTAGCACTGTTCTACTGTTTTCATCTTAGCCTTTCTCATTCATTTTGGTTCTAAAGTGCTTGATCACTCTATTTTCTCATTTTCCTATTGTAAGTTTTTCTTACATTTTTTTTTGCATCTTGAGAAATAAAAGTTTTATTTTATAACATTTATTTTATGTCTTGTGCCTTTGAGAGCTAAATTGTGAACCTCTCATTTCTCTGAGCACTCCTCTTCCTTTCATTGTATGTGGGATTTTGCAAATTGGTGCAGTTTTATATGTTTGAACTTTGATGGAAGTGAATTTTTCCATGGTTATTAAAAACAGGGGCAACTGGGTGGTTCAGTCAGTTGAAGGTCTGACTCTTTTTTTTTTTAAGATTTTATTTATTTATTTGACAGACAGAGATCACAAGCAGGCACAGAGGCAGGCAGAGAAAGAGAGAGGAGAAAGCAGGCTCCCTGCCAAGCAGAGAGTCCGATGCGGGACTCGATCCCAGGACCCTGAGATCATGACCTGAGCCAAAGGCAGAGGCTAAACCCACTGAGCCACCCAGGTGCCCCAAAGGTCTGACTCTTAATTTTGGCTCAGGTCCTGATCTCAGGGTCATGAGATCAAGCCCTGCATCGGGATATGTTTTGGGTGTGGAGTCTGCTTAAGATTCTCTCTGTCTACCTCTGTCCCTCCCCACCTCCAAAAAAAGACTTTATTAAGCCATACAAAAAAGGACGTCCCCCCTTACTTTCAAGGTGTTGGAATAAAACTTTTAGCTGCTGAAGCCATTCTTAATATTATTTGCTTTATTTTTCTATAGGAAAATAACAATGGGGCTCTATGATCTTCATAATGTCTGCCCATATACTTTTCCAGAAGGTTCCTGCTGTTTTACATGTCTTCCAGCTGAGAAAGTCCTTCTTCGCCTGTATGCTTTCCAGAATTTTTTACTGGTATTTTCCCTTATTGCTGCAAAGGATATTAGTAGATAATTATATCTTTTTATAAATTTAATATTCATCTCTTGCATGTATGTGGGATTTGTAAATCATATTCATTTTTGTTGTTATGATGATATCAGTGACCAATTTGATGTCCTCAGGGAAGCACAGGGGATATTTTCTTGCTTTTAAAAGCATTATACTCTGTTAGTGAGCAAAGGAGTTGGACTTTGATAGGAAAGTATATTTGTCTTGTAGATGAGACACGTGCAGGTGCTCCTTTCCCTGGTTAGACAACAAGGTATTTTGAAAAGAGCAGTGGATTCAGAATCCAAAGCCCATGGCACTAGCTGTGTGGTCTTGGGTGAATCCTTCAACTATGTGTACCTCAGTTTTCTCATCTGTAAAACAAAGATATGGAGTCTTGCCCTGGATACCTCATAGGTTTAGTGTTAGCCATGGAACACAATGAGAGTGGAAGCATCTTGATACTATTGTTAGTGTTGCTGTCACCACTGCTAGCACTACTGGCACTATCATCATTGTCCAAGTATTAAACATGGAGAAAGTCTTCCAGGCCATTAGTAGATACACTCAAGATTCAAAGCATAACAACAACAATAACATCACCTAACATTTGATAAGCTTTTACTGTGTGTGCCAGACACTGTGCTAAGTGCCTTATATGTATCATCTCATATAATCCTCATAACAATCTTATGAGGTAAGTGGTTACATTACCCATATTTTACAAATAAGGAAACTGAGGCACATAGACATTAAACAATTCAACCTAGCTCATAACTGGGACTGAATCGAGGTGGCCTGTCTCCTAGCTTGTGCATTTAATTCTCTATTAGTGCTAGCCTGGGCCACAGTAATATATGATGAAAGCCCTGAACATGTGAAAAACATTTCTATAGCTTGCAGAACTTTTCCATAATTATCATCTCATGTAAATCTCACCTATGACACATTTTTATTGATTGAGTAAAATAGCTTAAATATCTTAGTTAATATTATCCAGCTAGTCAGTGATAGATATTACCTAAACTCCAGTCATATCTCTTTCTACTGCATATCACTGCCTCTTCAGGTGAACTGATCATGATTACTGGTAATCCTCCTCCCCTCACCTTATTGCCCTGCCTTTGTTTTCATTTTAAGGACAAAGGAACTCCTAAACCATAAAGTTACAATTGATGATTTTTTTTTTTTTTTAGAAAAACCAAGTGTCTTGGGACGCCTGGGTGGCTCAGTGGGTTAAGCAGCTGCCTTTGGCTCAGGTCATGATCCCAGCGTCCTGGGATCGAGTCCCACATCGGGCTCCTTGCTCCACAGGGAGCCTGCTTCTCCCTCTGACTCTGCCTTCCACTGTGTCTGCCTGTGCTCGCTCTCGCTCGCTCTCTCTCTGACAAATAAATAAATCTTTAAAAAAAAAGAAAAGAAAAGAAAAGAAAAACCAAGTGTCTCATTCGATCTTTCAACAGTTGGTTTCTCAGAGAATCCTAAACCAATGTTGCTAACGCTTTCCTATATCAGACCTTTGGATGCTCATCAAATGATTTCACAGGTCTCCATATATGGAAGCTGTTTCTAATATAGCCTATGGCTAAAATGAATTCAACTGAATATCTCAAGGTTATTAAAGATACGGCTATGTTGATCATTCATTTTAGACACATTTATAACCATGTTCTACTTGACATTTGGTAAAAGTCAGCTGTGTGTTAATAAGACGAAAAGACTTTGCTAATAAAGAGGCTGATACTTTGTCCATGTCACATCCCAAACGGTGAAGGTTTCTATGTATCAAAGAAATGATTTGGTGTTGCTTCTTGCTTCCCAGCTCCCCAAAGACCACCTGTTATACTTGGACTTCCAATGCCTAATCTTATTTTCATGAATTGAATCTGTATATTTCTAATAATTTAGAACTGATCAAGATCTGAACCTAAAAGAATATCTTGGTAAAGTGAAGTTCCATAGGAAAGTGTTTGGTAACTGAAACCTAGATACCTCACTCACTTGTCTTTTATGTCCTTTGGCAAGTTTCACTATCTTTGTGTACCCCGGATTTCCCTTCAAGGAAGAATGTGCCTTTAAGCTGCAAGGCATACAGAGCTGATAGCTTATTTGTCAAGGCCATGTTCTTCCTGGGCATCTCCCAAGCAGTGACTACACACAGTAAGGTCACTAGGGCCTGGCAATTTCTGCCCAATGTGGGACTTCTTTAAGGGTTAGTCTTGCTCTGAAGCACTGTGTTGGGTTGACCAAGAGTTTGTTATCTCTCCATTGCAGTTTGTGGTTCTCCTTGCTCTGTCTTGCTTCCTTTCCCCCATTACCTTCTTAGAGGTCAGGTTTGCATTGTACTCTGAAGGCTCTGTATCCCCCCCCCCACCTCCGTTATCTTTCACAGGGATTATACACCTAATTCCACCTAAATATCTGTTTCCCAGAGGACCTGAATGAATGCAGTCCCCAGATGTGTTCCCAGACACCATACCTCAATGTCACAACCTCCATACAACATTCTTTTTTCTCAACCACCTTATTCACCAGTGTCTCAGCCAACACTATCACTTTCTGTGATTCTGGTCATTTCTCGACCCCTAGAAACTGTCCACTTCACTTTGTAGAGGAGCTAACTAAGAGCCAGAGATGGCAACGGAATTGCTGAAGGTCACAGAAGAAGTGAGTAGCAAAGTTGTAACCAGAACCCTGGTCTCTTGACTCCAAGTTTCGTGCTTTTCTAGTGTAGCACTTCAAAAAATTCTGTCCAGTGTAGTCCTACATTTGTGACAGGGAACCCACCTTCTTAGTTTGTACACATTTTTCTTGAAGGATCTGAAACCCATGTTCAGAATCAGCATCTCTAATCTCTGTTCAATTTGGCATGTCCAGTGCTCACTAAAGCCAAACTATGCTGACTGTCTAACCACTTAGGAAGAAATATTCTAACTTTTGTTGTGTTTCACTTATAAATCTAATGATTTGGTTTCCACTATTAATAACTTTTCATAAAACAAAGTAACAAGGCCCTGACCTCCCTTGTACCTTTCTTGCTACTCTGGGTTTTCAATGGAGAGCCACCTAATGCAGCTCTTTATTTCTGCCCAAAGGTTCTACCCAGTCTCCCCGCCTCCTTTTTTTAGCCCAGGGAACCAGACCAGATAGTAACTAAAAAGAAAACCTGAGGGCTTCTTTATCTTGCTCCCTGGACCCTTGGTCAGTGTTGGTAGAGCACAGTATTTGAAAGGATAGTCTTTGGCAGTAAGAAAACCTCTTTGTGCTCAAGTCCCTCCCATAAAAAATCAAGGTGGTGACAATAGGAGATAACACATGTAAAACACATAAGAACTCAATAAATGCTAGTTACTACAGGGGCAAGCTACCAGCAGCCATTTTCCATGAAGACTCTTCTGCCCCTCTTAGCTCTGCAGAGTTAAGGGACTTCTTTTTAAATTTTTATTTATTTATTTATTTATTTTCAGCATAACAGTATTCATTATTTTTGCACCACACACAGTGCTCCATGCAATCCGTGCCCTCTCTAATACCCACCACCTGGTTCCCCCAACCTCCCACCCCCCACCGCTTCAAACCCCTCAGATTGTTTTTCAGACACTCAAAACACACAAAACAGATAATCATATCAAAAAATGGGCAGAAGATGTGAACAGACACTTCTCCAATGACAACATACAAATGGCCATTAGACACATGAAAAAATGTTCATCATCACTAGCCATCAGGGAGATTCAAATTAAAACCACATTGAGATATCACCTTACACCAGTTAGAATGACCAAAATTAGCAAGACAGGAAACAATATGTGTTGGAGGGGATCTGGAGAAAGGGGAACCCTCTTACACTTTTGGTGGGAATGCAAGTTGGTGCAGCCTCTTTGGAGAACAGTGTGGAGATTCCTCAAGAAATTAAAAATAGAGCTTCTCTATGACCCTGCAATTGCACTCCTGGGTATTGACCCCAAAGATACAGATGTAGTAAAAAGAAGGGCCATCTGTACCCCAATGTTTATAGCAGCAATGGCCACAGTCGCCAAACTGTGGAAAGAACCAAGATGCCCTTCAACGGACGAATGGATAGGGAAGATGTGGTCCATATACACTATGGAGTATCATGCCTCCTTCAGAAAGGATGAATACCCAACTTTTGTAGCAACATGGATGGGACTGGAAGAGATTATGCTGAGTGAAATAAGTCAAGCAGAGAGAGTCAATTATCATATTGTTTCACTTATTTGTGGAGCATAACAAATAGCATGGAGGACATGGGAAGTTAGAGAGGAGAAGGGAGTTGGGGGAAATTGGAAGGGGAGGTGAACCATGAGAGACTATGGACTCTGAAAAACAATCTGAGGGTTTTGAAGGGGCAGGGTGTGGGAGGTTGGGGGAACAAGGTGGTGGGTATTATGGAGGGCACATATTGCATGGAGCACTGTGTGTGGTGCATAAACAATGAATTCTGTTACACTGAAAGGAAATAAAAATTAGAAAAAAAGAAAACAATCAGAAGGTAGGTTTTAAGTGGTGTCATAGGGAATGTTAGAAGCTAACGTTACTAACTGGTAGTACATAGAGGGGCAAGAAACATGTTCCCAGGACACTGTGTGGTGTAAATGGAAGAAGGCAGTGCTCACACCAAGACCCATGGAGTGCAAGAAGTAGGTGGCCACTGTGAGTGGATAGATGTTATCTTACCATTTAGGAGTTTAGCAAGCCAGTGCTCTTTCCTTGATAATGTCTATACATGGAAACAAGAACCAATCATTTCTAGCTCCTTGGGGCCATTTGCTAAGTAATCCATCAAATAGCTAAAAGGATTATCCAATGTGGCAATTGTAATGATGAAGAAAGCATTGAAGAGTTTATCAGGACCGCTCTGACAAAATAATTGACTAAAAAAAAAAAAAAAACAGATTTGTTGTGGTGTGATTTTTAGGGGCATAAGGAGGAGGAATAAGGTCTTAGAGATGTGAGGAAGACAGATTATAGCTCAACTCTAGAAACTTCCCTACCAACAAAACTATACATATGGGTACAGACTGACTTCATGAGGGAAGAGGCACCTGCCATTTCCTGAACAATGCTCATGGGGAGCTATTTTGGCAAGGACTCTGAAGAAGAGATTCCTATTTCAGGTGAGAGGCTCAGATGAGTTCCATTTCATCAAGTATTCTAAGGTTGCTATGATTACTAAGCCATGCCAGTTTATCCTATGTTCCAGGGACTACTCAAGAAAAGACCATTACAAGGGTTCCAAGATATGGAACTTGTCCCTCAAATGGCAAATATGTTCTGTGAACATTGGGAATCAGGTCTTCTTGAACAGGAATGACATATTTAAGTTGGTTATTGTAAATTGTTTGAGGGGAGGGACCATGTCTTACTCACCTACTTAGTGTAAGACACACTACTGGGCACTTAAAGAGGTGAGCAAAGTCCAGCCTCCTCCTGAAAATCACTACGACCTATGAGGGAAGGTGGTTAGCACACTTGATAAAAAGTTTGTAAATTACATGAATCAAAGGCAAAGTGTGAAAAGCTCCATGAGAGAAGCTTGAAAAGCCCTGGGAGTGCAGAAAAGGAGGATGATTCCAATTACGGGGGTATGGAATTCATCATGAAGGAAGTGGCATCCCATGTCCTCAAGGAATGGGAGAAATTCCAAAAATGGGGGGAAAACATTAGAGGAATAAGGAACAGTATGAGCAAAGATTTCAAGGCAGAAAACTGAGGTGTAGTAATGCCAAGTTTGAATCACACTGAATTTGAATCCCAGCTTGGCATCCTAATAGCTGTAATTTTTAACAAGTTGCTTAGCCTCTTTGTGTCACATTAATTTGTCTCTAAAATTGGGATAATAGTACATTTCTTAAGACTTTTTTATAAAGACTAAGTATCCACAGCAGAGCCTGAGACTCAAGAAGCACTCTTTATATCTAAGGCATTTTTTCCTTTTTATTTTTTTAATTTTTAAATTTATTTTAATGAATTAATTTATTTTACTATACTTTTAATGCTATTCCGATCAAAATTCCACTGGTATTCCTCAAAGAGCTGGAGCAAATAATCCTAAAATTTGTATGGCATCAGAAGAGACCCCGAATCGCTAAGGAAATGTTGAAAAACAAAAATAAAATGGGGGGCATCATGTTACCTGATTTCAAGCTTTACTGCAAAGCTGTGATCACCAAGACAGCATGATACTGGCATAAAAACAGACACATAGACCAGTGGAACAGAGTAGAGAGCCCAGATATGGACCCTCAACTCTATGGTCAAATAATCTTCGACAAAACAGGAAAAAATATACAGTGGAAAAAAGACAGTCTCTTCTATAAATGGTGCTGGGGAAACTGGGCAGCTATATGTAGAAGAATGAAACTCGACCATTCTCTCACACCGTACACAAAGATAAACTCAAAATGGATAAAATACCTCAATGTGAGACAGGAATCCATCAGAATCCTGGAGGAGTACATAGGCAGTAATCTCTTTGATATCAGCCACAGCAACTTCTTTCAAGATATGTCTCCAAAGGCAAAGGAAACAAAAGTGAAGATGAACTTTTGGGACTTCATCAAGATCAAAATCTTCTGCAGGGCAAAGGAAACAGTCAACAAAACAAAGAGGCAAGATTAAGAGTCACTTATGGTTTGTCTCCCTCCCAATCCCATCTTGTTTCATTGATTCTTCTCCTACCCACTTAAGCCCCCATGTTGCATCACCACTTCCTCATATCAGGGAGATCATATGATAGTTGTCTTTCTCTGCTTGACTTATTTCGCTAAGCATGATACGCACAGACCTGTACCCCTGGGGATAAAAATATATGTTTATAAAAAATAAAAAATTAAAAAAAAAAACAAAGAGGCAACCCATGGAATGGGAGAAGATATTTGCAAATGACAGTACAAACAAAAGGTTGATATCAGGATCTATAATGAACTCCTCAAACTCAACACACACAAAACAGACAATCATATCAAAAAATGGGCAGAAGATGTGGACAGACACTTCTCCAATGAAGACATACAAATGGCTATCAGACACATGAAAAAATGTTCATCATCACTAGCCGTCAGGGAGATTCAAATTAAAACTACCTTGAGATATCACCTTACACCAGTACCAGTTAAAATGGCCAAAATTAGCAAGACAGGAATCAACATGTGTTGGAGGGGATGTGGAGAAAGGGGAACCCTCTTACACTGTTGGTGGGAATGCAAATTGGTACAGCCTCTTTGGAGAACAGTGTGGAGATTCCTCAAGTAATTAAAAATAGAACTTCCCTATTTTATTATCATATAATGTATTACTTGTTTCAGGGATACAGGTCTGTGAATTATCAGTTGTACACAATTCTCAGAGCTCACCATAGCACATACCCTCCCCTATGTCCATAACTCAGCCACCTCATCCCTTCCACTCTCCTCCCCTCCAGGAACCCTCAGTCTGTTTCCTGAGATTAAGAGCCTCTTATGGTTTTTCTCCCTCTCTGGTTTCATCATGTTTCATTTTTCCCTTCCTTCTCCTATGATCCCTTGTCATGTTTCTCAAATTCCTCATATCAGTGCGATCATATAATAATTGTCTTTCTCTGACTTATTTCGCTTAGCATAACCTCTAGTTTCATCTATGTTGTTACAAATGGCAAGATTTCATTTTTTGAGGGCTGCATAATATTCCATTGTGTATATATACCACATCTTCTTTATCCATTCATCTGTTGATAACATCTAATTTTTTTCCATAATTTGGCTACTGTGGACACTAACTTGGCATTGTTTTTAAGTAATACATACAGTAGCCAAAGCTCACTTATGTACCCTTTTCTCTCTTATCACATTTTGAGGTAATGAATGCCCTGCTTTTAAATTGCTCACAGCTTAAAGAGGTAGACAAAAAAATAGATCATTTTTCATAATTAAAAGTTTCCAAATAACATTAAGTCATTACCAATGTACTAATAGGCTGTGCACCTAAAGTTTATTTGTACCTCCATATTTGGAACTCTGAAGACATTTGTCAGTGGAAATACTGTATTAAGTTATTGTTGGACTAGTTCATCAGAAGCCATGTAAACCACAATGGGGCAAGTAGCCACACCTCAGGGCCCCCATTGGAAGGTCTAGAATGGAAGCAGGAGGTTCCTTTCAGAGAGGAGAAGGGAAAGGAGGCCCTTATTCTCAACCTGAAAGTGGAACTAACAAGTAGGCAGCTCAACTCAGCCTTCAATCCACCCCATGGGTACTCCTCTTAGTTTCTTGTCCTGCTAAACCTACATGCTCTGAGAGAGCATCAAGTCATTCTGAATGGGACTCCAGCTAGGGCACAGGGACAAAGGCAAGGTAGGAAGGCATTGAGATGATAATTTATAAGTCAGGGACTAGATTTGGCTGATTCATCTGTCATAGTCTCATCTTTTCTCATTTTCTTTTGCAGCATGCACACACACACACACACACACACACACACACACACACACATGACTGATGGAGGGAGATAGTCTGCAGTTTACATACAGAAAGCTGCATGGAGACAAGAACCATGACTGAACTTTGACCTTATTGACCCAAAATAGGCTGATAGGTCCAGGAGTTGACCCAAGATTATCCAAGATCTGGAAAAGTGGAATTGGTAACAAGCACATAGCCCTAGATCTGTGATGTTTTGCCCCGACCCCCTTCCTCAATGTGCTCAAAGGAAAGAAAGTCTTCTCCCAGAGGTGATGAAAAGTTTGACATGGCCAAGAAAGTTTCTGTTGAAATGAGTTTATCATAACAAAGGTGCTGAAATTAAAAGCTAGTCTCTAGGGTTTCTGATTTCAAAATAAGCAAGTCTCTGGTTATTGTCATGTATCAACACCATGTCACAGAGAGAGGGACAAAGATTGTTCTGCAAAAGCTAATACAGACAGGCAGCAAGTTCCCTTTGAGCTAAACTTATTTAAAACCTCTTGGGAGAACAAATCTAAAGTGATCATGGAGCAATTGATCAATGATGACTAAGTGTGGCTCAACATTGACTGTCTTGCAACAGAGCGAGTTGTCTGAAGGAATGACAAATAAACCCTAAATCCACCCTTTTTGGCAATATGTGAGTGCAACTCCAACATCAATTCTTTTGGCTTGCTTAACTACCTTGAATTCATTTTTTTTTTTTCTGAAGAGAAGATTTTTGTTAGGATAGGGTGAGGGGTGTTACATAGTGAATGGTCAATGTGATTCCAGATTTAACTGGTAATTTTTAAATATAAATTTATATTGACTTTCAAGATGTAGAAAATTGACGAAGGCAAATGAATTCTCAGATCCATTGTTTTACTGTTTGCTAAGATAGACTCTTGGAATTGTACAGAGACAATATCATGGAGAGCCAACAAGACCATTTGAGTCAACAGAAGGAATGAAGCTTTTAAATCAAATGTTTAATTGAGGTTTTAATCAAACTTTTCCTCCTGGGTCACCAATGGAAACAATATTAGATGAATGTAAAATATTCTTTGGTAACGTTATCCACATTGTTTGCAGTATATCTGGGAAAAGGTATGTGGGATGGGGACACTTTACAGCTCTACAGTTCCTTTATGTATTCATCTGTGGTTTACTGTAGCATTCAGTGTTTCTCTATTGTTGACCTTAGAATGTATGCCATGCTCCGGCTATAGGGTGTGGAGGTAGTGATGGAAGAATTCTCATAAATGATTGCTTTGCAAGCTTCTTTTCTTCTTCTCAACTCTTAAATGCCAATGTTTTACAGGGTTCTTCTGCCTCAAACTTTTCTTTATCTAGACTGTAGATTCTATAGGGCAAGCTCAATCATTTTTGAGGCTTCAGTTACTAACTGCATGTTTGCTTTTATATCCCCAAATGCCAACTGGTAATCTTTATCCAAATGTCCTTCAAACTCAGTGTGTCTCTCTCCTAAATCTCTTTTTTTTTTGTATTTTTGATCCTGATTAATTAGATCTTCTGCTAATCTAGAAAGTCAGAAACCTGGAAGTCATCCTAGACTCCTCTTTCTCCCAAACACACATGTAAGCTATCAACTCCTATTGATTCTATCTTCTGAGTGCCCTCTCTGTTAATTTCTCTACTGATACTACCTTTAGTCCAAAGCACCCTATCTTGCCTTGATGTTTACTTTCCCATCAACCCCTTATAATCTATTCTCCATATTGTACCCAGAATGGTATCACTAAACAAAACACAATCTGATCATATCCCTCCCTATTTATAAACATTCATTGCTTCCCCACTAACTATAGAATCAAGCCCAGTCTTGTCCCTCCATCCCCCAACACCAATGGGAGACTTTTTATTTCTGGAACAAATCATCCTGCTTCTTTCAGACCTCTGTGCTTTTGGACCTTCTGACCAAATTCCCAAAATAGTGATGTAGTAGTTAGGATAAACAGGCATTGAAATCACATATATCTAGGTTCAAATCTTGGCTCTGACTTATACTTGAACTAGCTATGTCAACTTATCTAATCTCTATGAATTCCACTTTCCTCATCCTTTACCTGGAGGTAAAAAAGGCACTTAATGTGTAGGAATAAATGAAATAGTATCTTTGACACATTTGTTATCAGTCCCTGTTTTCTCTACTGAGGGAGTACCCATCTAACACCCAAATATCCCCTCTTCTATGGAGCTTTTCTTAGCTAATGGTGCTGTAGTCTTGTCCTCATTTCCTTTGTACTCCCACAGGAACTTTTGTTCATACATAATTTTAGCTGCTTGCCCACTTGCACTCCAAGTATTTATTTGTACTTCCATCTCCTCCCTAGCACCAGGCTTAGCACCCAACCCAGTGAGCGTGCAGTAAGCATTTGTTAAATGCTGAATGAATGAGGCAGACTTTTGGAATGTTAGATTTAGCCTCTGGATTTGAAGGTGTAATATATCACAGGATAACCTCAGCTATGGGGAAGAGGGGATACTCTTGGTACTCTAGCATCCCTTCAGCATTTTTATTTATGCAATAGTTCCCTTTGCCAAGCTTTTGTTTATCTGTAACTCTGACTTTCTCTCCTTTTCTGTCCTGTGAGGGGAGAGTTTCCAGTGATAATTCCATTGAAACATTCAGAGCTGTCAACATTTGCCTACACCCCTCTGCTCTGCCAGAGACTGCATCTGGGGAAGGCAAGGCCAAAGCCATATTTACCCCAGACTGTCCTTCCCCCACTCTGTGATCATCTGTATTGAAGGAAGAAAGTAAGAACTCTTGTGATGATTATCCTACACAAATCCATTGCCCTTTCTGGGCCTCAGTTTCCTTATTTATTAAGTGAGGCTTTACTAGATGATCTGAAAGTTTGTTCTCAGGGATAAAATTCTGAGGATAACCAATATTTCTCTGTTGGTTTGTAGAGATTATACAGGGCTTTTACACATATTATCTCCCTCTATGAAATAATACCTCTGAGGTACATATTATCATCCCTACTTTTTCTTTTTTTAATTTCATATCATTTTATTTCCTTTGCTCATATTTCAAATTAAGCTGGGGTTGTGGTAGCTGAATAGAATGGCTTGATCAGTTCTACAATTCCTATGAAGTCAAATCCCTGGCTCTATTTCCTTGTTATAAGGTCTTTCATGTAGACTGAGCTAAGCAAAGTGCTTCTGTGTCATGTGTACTTTAAAACACAATGCATTCATTACTATGCATGTTCTCAGGACAGTTTTGGTGGAGAGCAGAATGAAGAACGAAAAAATGAAGAAGAGCCCAGGTGAATTAAGGGGAGAATGCACCTAGTCAGTGAGTGCTCTGTGGAAGGAGGTAGCTCAGGATCTCATTCTCTTAGACAACTCCAGGTGCAGTGAAAACAAAGGGGAAAATTGGAATAAAACTGAACACTGAGATCCTTAGTTCAGCTCACAGAGACAGAAATTTCTTTTTCATTTCCTTTTCTTTCTATTTTCTTGTTCTTTCTTTCTTTTAGTTCTTCTTTCTTTTTATAGAATTTCATCTTGAATTTTATCTGAGAACATCTTGATCTTGGATTTATAGATTTTATTATTGCACCTGTTCTCAAAAAGAGGTTACCCCAAACTTAAACAATATCATCTTTGAAAAAGGAACCAGGTTGCATACTCCATATTCCAAAATTGCATATATATATTTTTATTTTTTTTAATCTGGAAGAGCTCTTAAAGATCATTTAGTCTATTGATGATGAACATTTTTTCATGTGTCTGAGAGCCATTGTTATGTCTTCATTGGAGAAGTGTCTGTTCATATCTTCTGCTCATTTTTTGATATGATTATCTGTTTTGTGTGTGTTGAGTTTGAGGAGTTCTTTATAGATCCTGGATATCAATATTCATCATCACTAGCCATCAGGGAGATTCAAATTAAAACCACATTGAGATATCACCTTACACCAGTTAGAATGACCAAAATTAGCAAGACAGGAAACAACATGTGTTGGAGGGGATCTGGAGAAAGGGGAACCCTCTTACACTTTTGGTGGGAATGCAAGTTGGTGCAGCCTCTTTGGAGAACAGTGTGGAGATTCCTCAAGAAATTAAAAATAGAGCTTCTCTATGACCCTGCAATTGCACTCCTGGGTATTGACCCCAAAGATACAGATGTAGTAAAAAGAAGGGCCATCTGTACCCCAATGTTTATAGCAGCAATGGCCACGGTCGCCAAACGGTGCAAAGAGCCAAGATGCCCTTCAATGGACGAATGGATAGGGAAGATATGGTCCATATACATTATGGAGTATGATGCCTCCATCGGAAAGGATGAATACCCAACTTTTGTAGCAACATGGACGGGACTGGAAGAGATTATGCTGAGTGAAATAAGTCAAGCAGAGAGAGTCAATTATCATATTGTTTCACTTATTTGTGGAGCATAACAAATAGCATGGAGGACAAGGGGAGATAGAGAGGTGAAGGGAGTTGGGGGAAATTGGAAGGGGAGGTGAACCATGAGAGACTATGGACTCTGAAAAACAATCTGAGGGTTTTGAAGTGGTGGGGGGGTGGGAGGTTGGGGGAACCAGGTGGTGGGTATTATGGAGGGCACATATTGCATGGAGCACTGGGTGTGGTGCCAAAATAATGAATACTGTTAACGCTGAAAATAAAAAAAAGATCATCTAGTCTAACACTCTAATTTTACACACATGGAAACTGAGGTATAGAGAGGTGAAGGTACTTGCCTAAGGTCTCACAGAAAGTTAGCAGAGCAGTGAAATGAGAATATAGGTCTCTAAACTCCCAGTCCAAGTCTATCTCTATCTTTTTTTAATGGTACCTGGTGTCACTTATTTACATTCTGATGCTAAAAGTGTGACAATACCTTGGTAGAAGAGAAAGGTAGAAAGAAAGGTACATCCATGTTTCTGTTTAAAGGAAAAAATATATACAACTATTAATCAGTTGAATTAATACAAAATTATCACTACTACCACCACCAGGATCTCTTTTTCCCTACCCCCACCACACCCACACATACATATACCCTGCTTGCCATGAAAAACTCAAATCTGTTGGTGAGCAAAACCAGCCCTGGTTCTGGAATAGCCTTTTCTGGGAATATATATACATACAAAATTTGGCAGGAGTTCAATCAGTGCAGCTCAAATACTCACACCCACACCAAATCCTGGGCAATATCAGTCTCCTGTCAAATGTGGACATTTTCTGGGAACTTGGGAATGATGATTATGGCAAACTGTGGCCCTGAAGATTCACAGGCCAGTTTAGGTGAATTCGATTAAGCAAATTGGTAAAGTGAAATAAGATTCAACATTCTATCATTTTAGCATTCTTAATGAAGGTTGATTAGTATCAAAAATGACCTCTTTTTTGAAAAATTGTTCTATTTTTCGTATCTTTTAAAAAACTAAAATTCAGACTCAAAAGGAGTTGGTTTGTTTCGTATATTTCATGACTTCCACATACTTGTGAGCATAGACTTTCCTGGCTTATGATTTTGAACACTCCAAAGGGACTATTTCAAAAGGTAGGTAAAAGTGATGATGTAGGGCCACTGTTATGTAAGATACTGATTTTTACTGTGGAAGCACGACCTCAAACAGTAGTTTTGCTGGTGAGAGTAAGTGAAGTTCTTAATGCAAGCAGATGGATGCCTGAGGGGCAATAAGACTAGGTCCAGATCCTGCTTGCTGTGGAGAGCAGGGTGGGTAGATGGTTAAAGCTCCTATCCCTGTTACCAAGCTTGGCCTATGGTTCAGGGACTGAACAGGGTCAAACGCTAGCATGAAAAGTGTTCAGTTCTAGGGCTGAGTGGAGCTCATCCAGTCCTTGAATGGACAAGCTCCAGTCCTTGACTGACATCAACTCTCAGTAAAAGTGTGGTAGAGGAACTTGACAGAGTGGGAAGGAAAGATGAGGACATAGAAATGGAGAACCATGAAAGATCATACAATGAAATGGGAAAGAGAATTAAAGCCAAAAAAGGGAGTAGGCAACTGATGAACCTGAAAGTAGTTCCATGGAATTAACACCAGGACAGAGCAGAAATACTCTGTGAAATATCATGCAGACCCAACTATTGTATTACAATCTGAAGTTGCCTAATAGAAGAAATAAGACTTTCCCGAAAAGAATGGCACCAGAAAGATGCTTCAACTCTTGTTCTCAAAGGCTTGGAGAGTCCTAGGGCACCTGGGCAGCCTAGTCAGTTAAAGGTCTGACTCTTGATTTCAGCTCAGGTCATGGTCTCAGGGTCCTGAAATGGAGCACTGAGCCAGGCTCTGTGCTCAGTGGGAAGTCTGGTTGAGATTCTCTCCCTCTTCCCACTTGCACTCTCTCTTTGCCTCTAAAATAAATACATCTTAAAAAAAAAAAAAAAACAAAAAGTCCCGGGGAAAAAACATATAACATGGTGGCTATAATTAACAATACTGTGTTACATATTTGAAAGTTGCTAAGAAAGTAGATCTTGAAAGTACTCATCACAAGAAAAAAAGTTTTTGTATCTTTGTAAGGTGACAGAAGTTAACTAGACTTATTGTGGTGATCATTTTCCAATATATATAAATATCAAACTATTTTGTTGTACACCTGAAATAAATATAATGCATGTCAATTTTTAAATCTTTTTTTTTAAAGATTTTATTTATTTTATTTGACAGAGAGAGAGATCACAAGTAGGCAGAGAGGCAGGCAGAGACAGAGGGGGAAGCAGGCTCCCTGCTGAGCAGAGAGCCTGATGCGGGGCTTGATCCCAGGACCCTGAGATCATGACCTGAGCTGAAGGCAGCAGCTTAATCCACTGAGCCACCCAGGTGCCCCGCATGTCATTTTTTAATCTCAATTTTAAAAATATAAAAGGCAGAAGAGTCAGGCTACTGTGGGAAATGATCACAAATACTGAACTTCAGAAATGTATGAGTGTAACAGCAGCTGAAGTGGACAATAGGGCCAAGCATATTTTAGAGAAGAGGGGGAAGCAAAGTTGAACTGTAAATCTGCTTATACTCAAATGAAAAACAATCAGCCCTATGTAAGGTTTAGTATAGAGACCACAGGGCAATACAAAGTCAGGGCTGAGGCAGCAGGAATGAACTTCACTTCTTCACCTCCCACTCATGTCTTAATCCTTGCAATCTGACTTTCATCTCTTCGACTCTTGGATTGTTCTAGCAAAAGTCGCTGTTATATATTAACTCATTCACCCATTAAACAAATATTTAGTAAGGACCTACATAGTGCTAGGCGCTGAACGGGATATTTGCAATCCAAACAGGACTAGACAAGATCTAGCTTGCCAAACCAGAAACGTAAGTCCAGCTCTCTTTCACTCTCTACATTTAACCTTTCACCAAATGCTTCCAGTGCTACCTTCTCAGTATGGCTGGACATGCATCTTCCCTCCATCCTCCCTAGTGCTTAGTCCTAGGCTTGTTACCATTCTCTTGTATTGCCATAATACTCCTCTTCTATCCCCATACTCTTTGGCACACTGATTAGAATACGGATACTTTAAAGATTTGATGGCTCCTCCATTTTTCCTCCAGAATAAATTTCGATGTTCTTGCTCTTCTATTTAAAGCTCTTTCTAATTTGATCTCTCCAACCCCAATGTTCTAGTTTTACCTCCCATCACTCTCCTCTACAAACAACATGTTTGTGATGCCCACTCCCTTTCTCTGAATGGCATTGTTCCTAGTTACTTTCATGCTTCTGTGTCTTTGCTTATGCTGGTGCCTGTGATTTTTTTTTAAAGATTTTATTTATTTATTTGACAGAGATCACAAGTAGGCAGAAAGGCAGGCAGAGAGAGAGGAGGAAGCAGGCTCCCTGCTGAGCAGGAAGCCAAATTTGGGGCTCAATCCCAGGACCCTGAGATCATGACCTGAGCTGAAGGCAGAGGCTTAACCCACTGAGCCACCCAGGCGTCCCGCTGGTGCCTATGATTACAATGCCATTTACACCCTTCCTGTTCACCCTTCAAGGTCCTGACCAATTATACCTTTCTCTGTATAAATAATTGTTCTACTTTTATAAGGCTTTCACCCAACTATCTAAAAATCCCTATCATATCATATTAGTTATTTGCTTCCTTAAAGTTTCCACCAAGCCCCATCTTTGGAGAGAGCTAATAATTGGATTTAATTTATCTCTGCATCTCCAATGTTCAATATATAGTTTGGAGTGAATGAATGCATGCATAATCGAATGAGCTGGCTGATGAGTTTAATCACCACAACACTAGTAACAAGTAACTAGTAGTTAGTAGTTAGTAGTAGTACACTAGTAACAAGTAACTGCCTCTTGATCTTCTCTTACCTTGGTGGGTGTTACAGGAGAGTTTGATGTGTGGCTGTGTGTGCTCATGTGTTGTTACTCTATTGTGGTTGTTAGCCATTACTGAATGATTTCCACTTTTTCCTGGTTCACATGGAGGTGGCTGAAAGGATGGTCTGGTGAAACTGTCTGGGAGAATTTCAGCAGTGCCCTATCATCTAGGGCTGAGGCACTCTGGAGAAAACTGACCCTTAGTTCTTCTGCTCAGGAGCCAGAGGTCTCACTTGTGGGTATGAGTCTCCAGTTTATATCACCATCACACTGCAGAATGATGAGTTCCTATCCCCTTATCCCCTAGCATGTTGCCAAGAAGTTTTTGTTGTTTCTTTTCCTGTTTCTTTCTTTTTTTTTAAGACTGAGAATTACATTTTATTTTATTTTTTAAAATTTCTTTTCAGCATAACAGTATTCATTGTTTTTGCACCCTACCCAGTGCTCCATGCAATCCGTGCCCTCTCTAATACCCACCACCTGGTACCCCCACCCCCCCCCCCCCCCCCCCTCCAAACCCCCCCGCTTTTTTTTCAGAGTCCATAGTCTCTCATGGTTCACCTCCCCTTCCAATTTCCCCCAACTCCCTTCTCCTCTCCATCTCCCCTTGTCCTCCATGCTATTTGTTATGCTCCACAAATAAGTGAAACCATATGAAAATTTCTTTCAGTTTCTTTCTGCAGATCTCAGCCCATCACAGTATTTTATCCCAATGTTTTCCCTAAGCTTTTGAACCTTCTATAAGATGACTATTGTTAACTGAGAATGGAAGGTTTTATATAAAACTCATCTGTAAAATACTGTTCTTCAATTATAGCAGAACCCATTTGATTTCAGTATAGGTACTCAGACAGAAAGGTTAAATCTCAGTGGGCCTTCTCTTGGTTCATACTGGATATTAGTCAGTGTCTACTTACAGATAAAACATTTTAATTTTATTTAAAAAAACTTATAGAATTAGATACTTTATTTCTTTAAGATTTTATTTATTTAGTTTAGAGACAGAAGAAGGATGCAGGGAGGAGCAGAGAAAGAGGGACAAACTCCCTGTTGAGTGTCGAGCCTGATGTGGGGCTCAATCCCATGACCATGAGATCACAACCTGAGCCAAAATTGAGAGTTAGATGCTTAACTATCAGAACCACCCAGGCATGTCATAAAACATTTTTAAAAACATAGTTTTGGGAATCAATTACATCATTCAGTTACATCATAAAATGAGCACTTGTCATGTGCCAGAACTGTTCTAGGTTCTGAGGCTAAGGTGGCAGACAAGACAGATCACAGTACTTATCTCGGTGAACAGCCAAGGGTGTATATAACACAGGTGGGGTGAGAATGGCAATGAGGAGATGCACAGAAGTATGTAACCAGTCAAATACATAAAATAATTGTCATTTGTCAATAGATGTGATGAAAAAAGTGATTCAAATTTAGATCTTCCAAGTACAGCAAATTTCAAGTCATACAAAATTTACTTCCTATAGGTGCCTATGCAATCACTGAATAGATAGAAGATGGAAGATGGACAGAAGAAAGAAGGAATGAAAAAGGAATGAAGAAGGAATGAAAAAAAGAATAGAAAAGTTCACTTTGAATTTTAATTGTGATTGAACCAGTTTCAGATATGAAGGTCTTTTCCAAGGGAGATAATATTATTTCTAGACCTCCTTTTTGTCCCCTACCTGCCTCTCGCCATCACCAGGAGAACTGCCTGGATACAGGGCCCCTGTTGCCCTGCCATAACTTCCCATCACTGTTTAATTTGGCTTGTCATTAGATAAGTCATGCCCTACCTTGGAATACTTTGTTGTCCTCCCTTGAAGAGTTATGGTGAAAGACACAAGACAGAGACAGTGTGCTTGATAAACTGAGGATTGGATAGGGCATTGGGATACCCAGTTACTAGTCTCAGTATAGCCATTAACTCACTCTGTGACCTAGGACAGACCATAGCATATCTCTAGGTCATGGCATCTCCATCAGGACAATAATGGTGGTTTAAAAATAGGAATCAGGAAAACCTGGCCAAAAAAAAGGGGCCACTTCAAATAGGCTAATATGATGCTTAGTCACAAAAGTATTCATAAAACCCTAGCCCATCACAAGACTGTAAAAGAGTGCTTACAAATCATGCCATGTTACACTGGTCCTAGAGAGCAGCTGTACTGTCTTCTAGGCTGAGACTAATTTAGACTAGTACAAAAACCTAGTAATTATAAAATACGAAATACCAAAGCATCTGAAAAGGCAAACTACAACCAATGTAGTAGGCAGGGTATGTAACTAGCCTTGGGTAGGTAACTAGCAAGAAAAAGAGCCAGTTACTTTGGCTGGTGTTTCCTTTTAGGTGTTCCTCCCCACATGGAAGTGATTTCTGGGTGTGCCCAGCCTGTAACCTTACTCAGGAGAGGATAGGTTGCTTGCTGTTTTCATAGGTTGTTTGCGGGCTCTCTTACCTGTGCAGCAAAGGAAGCATGTGTTTTTCTTCTTCCTGCTTCTGTATAATAAATGGCCAGACTAAAACTCGGCTGTTCAATAAATATTCTTTTTATTACTGCAACTACCAGACACCCAGGATTTGGTTCCATAATTTATGACAGTGTTTTCTCCCTCTCTCTCTGCTAAGGTTTTTAAGATATAAAAAATTTTGGCAGGCTCTCTTAGGTCTGATTTGGAAGCCAAATTCCATTTCTTATCTCTGCAATGTCTACCAAATTCATCATTCGTGCTTCTTCAATATCAGTGGCTCTCTGCTCATGCTTAGGCTTTTGTCATCTTATATCTAGACTATTGCAGTAGCCTCTTCTTACGGGACTCTTTCTAAGGCAGAATCTGAGAACTCCTCTGCTCAGAAATCATTTATGATCTCCCATTTATTATATAGAATTAAGTCTATATTATTCTATTTTTTCATTCCCAATTCCCTAAATTATCCCCCACTACTCAACTTTCCTAACTTTTTAAAAATTATGAAATATTTTGATCTGGAAGGGAGGAGCAAGATAGCAGAGGCGTAGAAGACCTAAATTTTGTCTGGTCCCAGAAATTCAGCTGGATAGTTATCAAACCATTCTGAACACCTACAAACTTAACAAGAGATTGAAGAAAAGAAGAGCAGCAATTCTATCAACAGAAAAGCAACTGCTTTCTGGAAGGTAGGACATGTGGAGAAGAGAATCCAAGGTGTTATATGGGAAGACAGACTGTGGGTGGTGGGTGGAGCCTCCATCAGCTGGCTTCAGTCAAGTGATAGAGCATCGGAACACAAAATCTAAACTTTTAGAAGTCTGCTCTGCTAAGGGATGTAGCTCCAATGGCTAAGTGTGTGGTGGAACACTTTCTGGGAAAGTGTGGTCTCAGGATCCTCAGGGTCACAGGAAGATCAGGGGTGCCTGGGTGTGGCAGAGCTCCCAAGTCTTGGAGCGGGGAAGCTGGCTGCAAAGATGGAGCCCAGGAGTGGTCTCTCAGCTTGGGGTTGCCATAAGTGGTCATCCAAGGCATAGTTGGGTCACTACTCTTCCAGCAGGGAACCAACAAGGAGCAGATTACTTAGCCTGGCCCCTGGAAAGGGTGGTGCAATTCTGCCTTGGGCAAAGACAAGTTAGAATCACTGCAACAGGCCCTCTGACCATCAAGAACATCCAGCCAAGACGAAGTTTATCTACCAATGAGAGCTGCAAAACTCCAGCACTAGGGGAATACAGCACGTGGAATACATGGCTTTTCCCACATGATTCTTTAGTCTTTCAAAGTTAATTTTTTTTAAAAAATTTCTTTATTTTTTCTTTTTCCTTTTTTTTGAATTTTTATTCTTTATTTTTTCAACCAACATCTTATCTTTTGAGTTCTTTTTTAAAAATCTTTTTAAAAAAATTTCTTAAGGAATCTCCACACTGTTCTCCAAAGTGACTGCACCAACTTGCATTCCCACCAACAGTGTAAGAGGGTTCTCCTTTCTCCACTCCTCTCCAACACATGTTGTTTCCTGTCATGCTAATTTTGGCCATTCTAACTGGTGTAAGGTGGTATCTCAATGTGGTTTGAATTTGAATCTCCGTGATGGCTAGTGATAATGAACATTTTTTCATGTGTCTGATAGCCATTTGTATCTCTTCATTGGAGAAGTGTCTGTTCATATCTTCTGCCCATTTTTTGATATGATGATCTGTTTTGTGTGTGTTGAGTTTGAAGAGTTCTTTATAGATCCTGGATATCAACCTTTTGTCTGTACTGTCATTTGCAAATATCTTCTCCCGTTCCGTGGGTTGCCTCTTTGTTTTGTTGACTGTTTCCTTTGCTGTGCAGAAGCTTTTGATCTTGATGAAGTCCCAAAAGTTCATTTTCACTTTTGTTTCCTTTGGGAAGAAGGTATACTGGAGCAAATCATTTCAGAGAACTTTCCTAATTTGGGGTTGGAAACAGCATCAAAATCCAGGAGGCACAGAGAACCCCCCTCAAAAATCAATAAAAATAGTACAACACCCCATCATCTAATAGTAAAACTTACAAGTCTCAGAGACAAAGCGAAAATCCCGAAAGCATCTCAGGACAAGAAGTCTGTAACCTGTAACAGTAGAAACATTAGATTGGCAGCAGACCTATCTACAGAGTCTTGACAGGCCAGAAAGTATTGGCATGATATATTCAGAGCACTAAACAAGAAAAATATGCAGCCAAGAATATTATATCCAGCTAGGCTGTCATTGAAAATAGAAGGAGAGGGACGCCTGGGTGGCTCAGTTGGTTGGACGACTGCCTTCGGCTCAGGTCATGATCCCGGAGTCCCTGGATCGAGTCCCACATCAGGCTCCCAGCTCCATGGGGAGTCTGCTTCACTCTCTGACCTTCTCCTTGCTCATGCTCTCTCTCACTGTCTCTCTCTCAAATAAATAAATAAAATCTTTAAAAAAAAAAAAAAGAAAATAGAAGGAGAGAAAAAGCTTCCAGGACAATTAAAAACTAAATGTGAATGCCAAACCAGCCTTACAGGAAATATTGAAAGGAGTTCTCTAATCAAAAATATCACCTAAAAGTAACATAAACCAGAAAGGAAGAGAGACAATATGCAGTAACAGTCACCTTATAGGCAATACAATGACACTAAATTCATATCTTTCAATAGTTACTATGAATATAAATGGGCTAAATGTCCTAATCAAAAGAAACAGGGTATCAGATTGGATTTTAAAAAAAGACCCATCAAGATGCTGTCTGCAAGAGTCTCATTTTAGATCAAAAACACCTCCAGATTTAAAGTGAGGGGGTAAAAAACCATTTACCATGCGAATGGACATCAAAAGAAAGCTGGGATAGCAATCCTTATATCAAACAAATTAAATTTTAAGCCAAAGACTATAATAAGAGATGAGGAAGGACACTATATTATACTTAAAGAGTCTATCCAACAAGAAGATCTAACAATTTTAAATATCTATGCCCCTAACATGGGAGCAGCCAATTATATACACTAATTAGTAACAAAATCAAAGAAACACATGACAATAATACAATAATAGTAGGGAACTTTAACAGCCCCCTCACTGAAATGGATGGATCATCAAAGCAAAAGATCAACAATGAAATAAAGGCTTTCAGTGACAAACTGGACAAGATGGACATCACAGATATATTCAGAACATTCCATCCCAAACCATCAGAATACACATTCTTCTCTGGTGTACATGGAGCATTCTCCAGAATAGATCACATCCTGGGTCACAAATCAGGTCGCAACCAGTACCAAAATATTAGGATCATTCCCTGCATATTTTTGGACCACAGTGCTTTGAAACTAGAACTCAACCATAAGAGGAAAGGTAGAAAGAAGTTAAATACATGGAGGCTAAAGAACATCCTACTAAAGAAGGAATGGGTCAACCAGGAAATTAAAGAAGAATTTTTAAAATCATGGAAACAAATGAAATGAAAACACAACTGTTCTAAATCATTGGGATGCAGCAAAGGTGGTCCTGAGAGGAAAGTATATAGCAATACAAGCCTTTCTCAAGACACAATAAAGGTCTCAAATACACAAAATACACAACCTACCCCTACACCTAACGGAGCTTGAGAAAGAACAGCAAATAAAACATAAACCCAGCAGGAGAAGAGAAATAATAAAGATCAGAGCAGAAATCAATGAAATAAAAACCGAAAGAACTGTAGAACAGGTCAGCAAAACTAGGAGCTGGTTCTTTGAAAGAATTAATAAGATCGATAGACCCTTGGCCAGACTTACCAAAAAGAAAAGAGAAATGACCCAAATTAATAAAATCATGAATGAAAGAGGAGAGATCACAGCCAACACCAAAGAAATACAAACAAGTATAAGGACATATTATGAGCAACTATACACCAGAAAATTAGATAATCTGGAAGATATGGATGCATTCTTAGAGATGCAAATCTACCAAAGCTACCAAAACTGAACCAGAAAGAAATAGAAAACCTAAACAGACCCATAACCAGTAAGGAAATTGAAGGAATAATAATAATAATAATAAAAATCCCAACAAACACAAACTCAGGGCCAGATGGCTTCCCAGGGGAATTCTGCTAAGCATTTAAAGAAGAATTAATACCTATTCTCTGGAAACTATTTTGAAAAAAAAAATAGAAATGGAAAGAAAACTTCAAAACTCATTTTATGAGGCCAGCATTACCTTGATCCCCAAACCAGACAAAGACCCTATCAAAATAATTACAGACCAATATCCCTGATGAACATGGATGCAAAAATTCCCATCAAATTACACCAATAGGATCCAACAGTACATTAAAAGGATTATACACCATGACAAAGTGGGATTTATTCCTGGGCTTCAAGGTTGGTTCAATATCCACACATCAATCAATGTGATATGATATATTAATAAGAAAAAGAACAAGAACTGTATGATACTCTCAATAGATACAGAAAAAGCATTTGACAAAGTACAGCATTCTTTCTTGATTAAAACTCTTGACAGTGTAGGGATAGAGGATACATACCTCAATATCATCAAAGCCATCTATAAAAAACCCACAGTGAATATCATTCTCAATGGGGAAAATACTGAGAGCTTTTCCCCTAAGGTCAGGAACATGGCATGGATGTTCCCTATCATCACTGCTATTCAATATAGTACTAGAACTTCTAGCCTCAGCAATCAGACAACAAAAAGAAATAAAAGGCATACGAATTGGCAAAGTAGTCAAACTCTCACTCTTTGCAGATGATATGATACTCTATATGGAAAACCCAAAAGACTCCATTCCAAAACTGCTAGAACTCATACAGGAAGTCCATAAAGTGTCAGGATATAAAATCGATGCACAAAAGTTTGCATTTCTCTACACCAACAACAAGACAGAAGAAAGAGAATTTAAGGAGTCGATCCCATTTACAAGTGCACTCAAAACCATAAGATGCCTAGGAATAAACCTAACCAAAGAGGCAAAGAATCTGTACTCAGAAAACTATAGAATACTCATGAGAGAAATTGAGGAAGACACAAAGAAATGGAAAACATTCCATGCTCATGGATTGGGAGAACAAATATTGTGAAAATGTCTATGCTGCTTAAAGCAATCTACACATTTAATGCAATCCCTATCAAAATACCATTGATTTTTTTTCAAAGAAATGGAACAAATAATCCTAAAATTTATATGGAACCAGAGAAGACCCCAAATAGCCAGTGGAATGTTGAAAAAGAAAACCAAAGCTGGTTCACAATTCCAGACTTCAAGTTCTGTTAGAGAGCTGTAACCATCAAGACAGTATGGTACTAGCAGAAAAAGAGACACAAAAATCTGTGGAACAGAATAGAAAGCCCAGAAATGGACCCTTAATTCTATGGTCAACTAATCTTTGACAAAGCAGGAAATAATGTCTAGGGGAAAAAAGACATCAACAAATGATTTTGGGAAAATTGGACAGCCACATGCAGAAGAATGAAACGACCATTTCCTTACACCACACACAAAAATAGACTCAAAATGGGTGAAAGACCTAAATATGAGCCAGGACTCCATCAAAATCCCCAAGGAGAATGAGGCAACAACCTCTTTGACCTCAGCCACAACAACTTCTTCCTAGAAACATTACCAAAGGCAAGGGAAGCAAGGGCAAAAATGAACTATTGGGACTTCATCAAGATAAAAAGCTTTTGCACAGCAAAGGACACAGTCAACAAAAGCAAAAGACAACTGACAGAATGGGAGAAGATATTTGCAAATGACATGTCAGATAAAGGGCTTATATCCAAAATCTATAAGGAACTTAGCAAACTCAACACCCAAAGAACAAATAATCCAGTCAAGAAATGGGCAGAAGACATGAACAGATATTTCTGCAAAGAAGACATCCAGATGGCCAACAGACACATTAGAAAGTGCTAACATCACTTGGCATCAGGGAAATACAAATCAAAACCTCAATGAGATACCACCTCACACCAGTCAGAAAGGCTAAAGTGAACAAGTCAGGAAACGACAGAGACAGATGTTGGTGAGGTTGCAGAGGAAGGGGCACCCTCCTACACTGTTGGTGGGAATGCAAGCTGGTGCAGTCACTCTGGAAAGCAGTATGGAGGTTCCTCACAGAGTTGAAAATAGAGCTACCATATGATCCAGCAATTGCACTACTGCTACCTAAAGATACAAATGTAGGGGTGCGTGGGTGGCTCAATGGGTTGGGTTGCTGCCTTCGGCTCGGGTTGTGATCCCAGGGTCCTGAGATGGAGTCCCGCATCAGGCTCTCTGCTCAGTGGGGAGCCTGCATCTCCCCCACACCCCCGCCTGCCTCTCTGCCTACTTGTGATCTCTGTCAAATAAATAAATAAAATCTTTAAAAAAAATACAAATGTAGTGATCCGAAGGAGCATTCACACCCCAACGTTTATAGCAACAATACCCACAATAACCAAACTATGGAAAGAACCTAGATGTCCATCAACAGATGAATAGATAAAGTAGAAGTGAGATATATACACACACACACACACACACATATATATATAAATAGAATGCAGAAACATGGAGGATATATATATATATATACACATACACAATGGAATATTGCATATATATTATACATAAAGTTATACACACACATGAATATTATGCAGCCATCAAAAATGAAATCTTGCCATTTACAACAACTAGAGGGTATTATGCTAAGTGAAATAAGTCAATCAGAGAAAGACAATTATCATATGATCTCACTGATATGACGAATTGGAGAAACAAGACAGAGGATCATAGGGGAAGGAAGGAAAAATGAAACAAGATGAAACCAGAGAGGGAGACAGACCATAAGAGACTTACTCTCAGGAAACAAACTGAGGGTTTCTGGAGTGGAGGGGGGTGGATGGGTGGGATGGGGTGGCTGGGGGATGGGCATTGGGGAGAGGATGTGCTATGGTGAGCGCTGTGAAGTGTGTAAGCCTGACGATTCACCGACCTGTATCCCTGAAACAAATAATACATTATATGTTAATAAATTTTAAAAAAGAGTTAATCACAGTTATCTTTTTAAAGATTTTATTTATTTATTGGACACACAGAGAGAGAGAGAGAGATCACAAGTAGGCAGAGCAGCAGGCAGGGGGGCAGGAAGCAGGCTCCCTGCTGAGCAGAGAGCCGGATGCAGGGCTCAATCCCAGGACCCTGAGATCATGACCTGAGCTGAAGGCAGAGGCTTAACCCACTGAGCTACCTAGGAGCCCACACTGTTATTTTTTTTTATTGAAATGCATTTTACATAAAACAGTGTGTGAATTTAAGGTGTACACATATTGATAGGACACATTTCTGTATTGTAATATGGTTGCCATTGTAGCAATAGTAACTGTATCATGTCACACAATTATCATTTCATTTTTGTGGTGGGAATAATTAAGATCCATTTGTTTTTCACTATTACCATCTATGTATAATTTTACTACCAGATTACATATCTATAAACTATATATAATATTTTGTTATATGCTTTTGAAGTTTATGTAAATGGCAATACATTCTAGCCTTTGCAAGGGTTATGTTCTTCAGTCAGTGTTATGTTCTTTTGATTTTTTCATGTTGACACATGTAGCCTATTGTCCATTCATTTTAATTGTTTTATGACTATGCCTCAATGTATTGATCTATACTTCAGTTTACTCTTTCTAATATTTTAACATAATGGAAAAGGTTACAAGGAAAACTTGTGTACAAGGCTTGAGCATCGTGGGCAAGTGTTTTTCTAGGATATTTCATTCTTAGACCTGGAATTGCAATGCGTTTTCAACTCTACCAGCTACTATCTCATTGCTTTCCTAGGTGGTACCAGTTTCTGATCTTACCAGCTGTTTAGGGGAGTTTCTGTTTCTCTACCTCCTAGAGACACTTTGCATTTCTTTGATTACTAGTAAGGCTGAACATATTTTTATAAGTTCAGTAGCCATTAAGTTTCTACTATTGGTAAATGCCTGTTACTATTCATTGCCCTTTTTCAGTTATTTTTCATTTTTTTATTGATATTATTAATTCTTTATTAATTCTGGATATTGACATTTATAAGTTATATGCCCTATACATATTTTCTTCCTGTTGGTGACTTTTCATACTATGTATGATATCTTTAGTTGAGTAGATAATTTTTTAAAGATTTTAGTTGTGAAAGAGAGAGAGAGACACACGTAGGTGGAGCAGGAGGTAGAGGGAGGAGCAGGCTCCCTGCTGAGCAAATCCTGATGAAGGGCTCAATCCCAGGCCCTTGGAATCATGACCTGAGCCATCACTGAGCCCCCCAGGTGTTCCAGTTCAGTAGATATTCTACTTATTTTTAAGATGGTAAAAAATTATCAACATGGATGGAACTAGAGCATATCATGCTTAGCGAAATAAGTCAAGCAGAGAAAGACAACTATCATATGATCTCCCTGATATGAGGAAGTGGTGATGCAACCTGGGGCCTTAAGTGGGTAGGAGAAGAATCAATGAAACAAGATGGGATTGGAAGGGAGACAAACCATAAGTGACTCTTAATCTTACAAAACAAACTGAGGGTTGCTGGGGGGAGGGGGGTTGGGAGAAGGGGGGGTGGGGTTATGGACATTGGGGAGGGTATGTGCTTTGGTGAGTGCTGTGAAGTGTGTAAACCTGGCGATTCACAGACCTGTACCCCTGGGGATAAAAATACATGTTTATAAAAAAATAAAAAAAAATTATCAATCTTTTCCTTTATGGTTTATGTTTTTGTGACTTGAGAATCCTTTCCTTAATTTGAGGCCACCAATGATATTCCTCTATTTTTTTCATAAATTAAAATTTGCTTTTCATATTTATGACTTTAGCTCATCAAGATTTATTTTTCCACTTAGTTTGAGGTAGAGATATACACATTTATACTCGTATTTGTTTTTATGTGCATAACTGGTTTTCCCAAAATCATTTATTAACTAGTTCTTCAGTTCCTCAATGACTTGTGTTCCTATCTCTATTGTATATCAAGTCTTCTTAAATGTGTGGTTCTGTGTCTGAGCTCATTATACTATTTTGTTGATCTGTTTGTCTATCCCTGTGTAATATCACTTAGTCATATAACTTTAAAATAAGCCTGGATATTTGGTGGGGAAAATCTCCTACCTTATTTTTTTCTTCAGCATTTTGTTGCTTATTTTTGGCCCTTTGCTCTTCTGTATGAATTTTAAAAATTAGTTCCTCATTTACATAATGAGGAACTAATTATTTATTTGTCATAAATAATTGAAAGTGTACTGAATATAGAGTGATCTGGGGAATTATCATCTTTGTGATATGATTTTTACATCCATGAACATAGTGTATCTTTCTTCCCATTACTTAGACAATCTTTTATGGTTTTTAAAACAATATTGTAGAATTTTATCTACAATATTGTGCATAGTACATATAGTTCATACATGCTCATAGACTTGTTTCTAAGAACCTGTTGCTATTGTATTTATTTTATTTTTATTTTTTATTTTTATTTCTTTTCAGCGTAACAGTATTCATTGTTTTTGCACCACACCCAGTGCTCCATGCAATACATGCCCTCCCCAATAACCACCACCTGGTTCCACCAACCTCCAACCCCCTGCCCCTTCAAAACCCTCAGGTTGTTTTTCAGAGTCCATAGTCTCTCATGGTTCACCTCCCCTTCCAATTTCCCCCAACTCCCTTCTCTCTAACTCCCCATGTCCCCCATGCTATTTGTTAGGCTCCACAAATAAGTGAAACCATATGATAATTGTCTGCTTGACTTATTTCACTCAGCATAATCTCTTCCAGTCCCGTCCATGTTGCTACAAAAGTTGGGTATTCATCCTTTCCGATGGAGGCATCATACTCCATAGTGTATATGGACCACATCTTCCCTATCCATTCGTCCATTGAAGGGCATCTTGGTTCTTTCCACCATTTGGCGACCGTGGCCATTGCTGCTATAAACATTGGGGCACAGATGGCCCTTCTTTTCACTACATCTGTATCTTTGGGGTCAATACCCAGTAGTGCAATTGCAGGGTCATAGGGAAGCTCTATTTTTAATTTCTTAAGGAATCTCCACACTGTTCTTCAAAGAGGCTGCACCAACTTGCATTCCCACCAACAGTGCAAGAGGGTTCCCCTTTCTCCACATCCTCTCCAACACATGTTGTTTCCTGTCTTGCTAATTTTGGCCATTCTAACTGGTGTAAGGTGGCATTTCAATATGGTTTTAATTTGAATCTCCCTGATGGTTAGTGATGATGAACATTTTTTCATGTGTCTGATAGCCATTTGTATGTCTTCATTAGAGAAGTGTCTGTCCATATCTTCTGCCCATTTTTTGATATGATTTATCTGTTTTGTGTGTGTTGAGTTTGAGGAGTTCTTCATAGATCCTGAATATCAACCTTTTGTCTGTACTGTCATTTGCAAATATCTTCTCCCATTCCGTGGGTTGCCTCTTTGTTTTCTTGATTGTTTCCTTTGCTGTGCAGAAGATTTTGATCTTGATGAAGTCCCAAAAGTTCATTTTCGCTTTTGCTTCCTTTGCCTTTGGAGACATATCTTGAAAGAAGTTGCTGTGGCTGATATCGAAGAGATTACTGTTTACTCTAGGATTCTGATGGACTCCTGTCTCACGTTGAAGTCTTTCATCCATTTCGGGTTTATCTTTGTGTACAGTGTAAGAGAATGGTTGATTCCCGAATTGCTAAGGAAATGTTGAAAAACAAAAATAAAACTGGGGGCATCACGTTACCTGATTTCAAGCTTTACTACAAAGCTGTGATCACCAAGACAGAATGGTACTGGCATAAAAACAGACACATAGACCAGTGGAACAGAGTAGAGAGCCCAGATATGGACCCTCAACTCTGTGGTCAAATAATCTTCAACAAAAGAGGAAAAAATATACAGTGGAAAAAAGACAGACTCTTCAATAAATGGTGCTGGGAAAACTGGACAGCTATATGTAGAAGAATGAACCTGTTGCTATTGTAAATGGCATACTTTTAAATTATATTTTCTTTTTTTATTAAAATTTTTTGTATTTATTTGACAGAGATCACAAGTAGGCAGAGAGAGAGAGAAGGAAGCAGGCTCCCCGCTGAGCAGAGAGCCTGATGTGGGGCTCAATCCCAGGACCCTTAGATCACGACCTGAGCCAAAGGCAGAGGCTTAACCCACTGAGCCACCCAGGCGCCCCTTAAATTATATTTTCTTTCTTTTTAAAAAAAATTTAATCAATTTAATTTTTTATTCAGCATAATAGTATTCCTTGTTTTTGCATCACACCCAGTGATCCATGCAATCTGTGCTCTCTCTAATACCCACCACTTGGTTCCCCCAACCTCCCACCCCCCTGCCACTTCAAACCCCTCAGATTGTTTTTCAGAGTCCATAGTCTCTCATGGTTCACCTCCCCTTCCAGTTTCCCCCAACTCCCTTCTCCTCTATATTTTCTAATTGTGTGTTGCCATCATTTGCTTTTCTAACCCATTGTAATAAGTTTCTCCCTTATTATTCTGCTACCATTACTCTCATTTATAGTTCCAACTAAAAAAGTCAAATGGACATATTGCAGGCCATAATTTTTGTGGTATTTAACATTCTTGACCACTTCCTTATTAAAACAGCTCTTTTCTCCTTTGTCTTCATAAAACTATGTTCCTGGTTTTCCTCCAACTTATTTTCACTCTCCTTTCTGCATATCTGTCTACCAGGGTGCTGTTGACTCTTTTTTACCTTGATTATGGGAGACCTCAGCACTGCATGGCATCAATGACTCTATGCACTGAATCTTTATAAAACTTCATTCAAAACCTCCAACTTAAGATCCAGACCCATAGCTCACATCACCCACTGGAATCTCTGCTTAGATATACCACAAACTCCCTACACTAAGCATGTCCAAAACTGAAGTCCACATTTCCTCCTCTCAATCTGCCTTTCTTCTTGTGTTCCCAATATCCATGAATAATTCCACCAGCTACTCAGGTGCTCAAGCAAGAAAGCTGGCAGTCATCTTTTACTACTCCATCTCCTTCACCTCAGCACCTGCTCTGCAGATCCTTCTTTTTTTTTATTTTTTTTTATAAACATATATTTTTATCCCCAGGGGTACAGGTCTGTGAATCACCAGGTTTACACACTTCACAGCACTCACCAAATCACATACCCTCCCCAAAGTCCATAATCCCACTCCCTTCTCCC
>NC_081575.1:3654257-3661670 GCF_022355385.1 Mustela nigripes | reverse complement strand
TTGTGAGTGCTGTGAAGTGTGTAAACCTGGTGATTCACAGACCTGTATCCCTGGGGATAAAAATATATGTTTATAAAAAATAAAAAATTATATAAAAAAAAAGTTGTGGATACAGGAAAACTTGGCATAACTGGAAGGGGGTCAGTGAGGTATTGTAGAAAGTACATGGAATCAGAAATCAGAGAAACCAGACTAGTTCCTTTTTTGCCAGCCACCAGTGTTGTTATATCTCTGAACTTCAGCTTCTCCAGCTGCAATTTAGGGAAAAAAGTTGGGGCCTACACAACCTATTTCACAGGACATCCTAAAAAAGCAGTGAGATAAAAGATAGGTGCTTGTATTGTGGCTTGTTTATCTGGAAACTGATCTAGTCCTGATAAGAATGCAAGCTCCTTAATTTCAAGGACCGATATTTTCTCATTTGTCATTCATTTATTCATTGTCAGTCAACAAAACTTTATAAAGTGACTACTATGTGCCACCAAGTATGTAGGATATAGTAGTGACCAAAATAGACAAAATCCCAACTTTCACAGCCTCACTATTTGCAAAGGCAGACAGTCATGACTGACTTTCCTGATGAGAGCTGTGGAAAGAAGAACACAGTGAAGGGGCTGCCCTGATGCTCTCCCAGCCCACAAATCAGAGGGTAGGGTGGCCTTTCTGAGACCATCTGTCCCACATGGCACTCTCTGTGAAATTAACATGAACATGCACAAGATATCAGGAGCAGTCACCATGAGCTACAAACTGAGATGTTTTTTTTTTTTTTAAAAAAAAAAGTTTTACTATTCAGTAGACATTTAAAGAGTCCCTTTTTGTACTGTGAAGTATTCTAGATGAATAAGACATAATTTATACACCACCAGGCTTACAGTCTTGTGGATTTGTTATGGGTTCTTTTAAGTAGTGACCCACAAAGGAAATACAAAGTATTAATAACTGGTGTTACTTTCAAAATGTGAAACTAGAGATGTTTTTGGTCCCATGCTTCCATGTTTTCAAGTGCTCTATTATGAGAATTTGTTACTTGAACTATTTAAAAAATAGAAAAGGGGAAAAAGCAACCCATACATTTTGTAACTATATGCCAAAACAGGTCATTTTTCAAACTAATCTGAGAAGCTTGACTTGTTGTTGGAATCCTAGCCAGTTCCATTTATAAATTTTCAGTTTCCATTCTATGGTTTTTAATTACTGTGGAGAGTACAAGCAATTAGAAATACACCTTTAAACTGTATGGAAATATGGAACTCTTATGTACAACTCATGAAAAAAAAATTCAGAAAAATTGTATGAAAAACACCCAGTTATCAAATGTGCAAGAAAAACATTTTGTCTCCTTTCCCCTAACAAGAAAAGAATTAGAAGAAAAGTAATCATTACAACTATTTTAGAAAAGGGGATGGGAAAGAATATAAGAGAAAAGATGAACAGAAATAATTGCATAGAGGAAGCAAAAATCCCTAAAGAAAAGAAAAAGAAAAAGAGCAAGGAGGAGAGGGGACGGAGAAGATGGGCTAAGAGATGTTAACATTTAGAAATAGACAAGCAAAAAGGCTTGCAAACAGGAATGTTAGGATGCCAGAAGACTGACAATGGTGCCAGAGTGTGTGTTTAATGCAAAAACAAGTGGATAAATGTCAATGAGCTAGCTTTAGAGTCTTATAAGAAATCAAGAAAGATCATGAACTTAGACCAAAGGAGATGGTCTCTGAGGCAGTCTCTTGAAGCACTGATGTACAGCAGTGATAGGGCATTGAACACCATGCTTGGTACCTGAAAGTAAGGGTGGCCCTCACTTGGGAGACTCAGTTATTTGTCACTGAGTCCAGGGATGAGAAGTTTAAGCCACCATGTAAGGTGCCAGGAGGAAGGCTCTGCATTGGAATCAGGTCCAGGAGTTGCAAGGTGAGTTCACACCCACTAGATCAGTAGCATGTTAGATCATCCTGTCCATGAGGTGTTAGGATACTATCTGCTCCCATTTTTACAGATGGACAAACTGAGAGCAGTAACATGGCTTCTCCACAATAAATCAATGGCTGGACTAGACAAAAGTCCATATTCTAGGGTGGAAGTCCTTCCCTGCATGCTCATTTATCTCAAAATGAATTGACCTTGAGAAGGGCTGTTCATGCACCAAGTAATTAACCACTCACCACAGCACAGCCTAGTGAGGGATCCCCTCACTCTTCACCCACCCCATGTTAACCCCCCACTCACTCACACATTGAGGGAGCATGGACCCTTGTCCAACCTTGAGCTCACCTAGGTTGGGATGGACTAAGGTTCTGGTGATGATGTGTGTCCCTCAGATAAAAAGCACAATGCCCCCAGGTACTGATGGAGCCCAGGAGGCATATCATAGAAGCATCAGGACTGCTCTGAGCTCCCCACCTTGGAGAAAACTGTGGGCACAGGACCACACAGAACATTTAGGGACATGAGAAACTAATCTAAGCAGAGGCCTGGGGCAAGGCTTCCAAGTGTCTCCTCTGTGTACTAGGGGAGGGAAGAACTGATTGCAGACTTGAACCATTCACCAATTTATGGGGAAAAGAAAACTTTTGTTCAGAGATGCAGGCCACAGAAATGTGAAGAGAAGGCAGGTTCAGTTTCCACTGAGTGAGTATCCATTCTTGGAGACTATGAGGAAACTGAATATTTGACAGAAGCTTTTGCAGAAAAGAAGAAAAGAAGCTCTTTCTTATTTTTCTTTAAACACACATGCACTGTAGCCCTGCCTCAACAGCCCTTTCATGCCATGTTTTTCTCCAGGGAAGGTACACAGTGAAGCAAGAGGGACCCAACTCAGGAAGGGAGGACCAGAGCCCTGCAGTCTAATTCTAGTGCAGCCACTTAGTCTTTGGGTGACTGTCTGTGACCTAATACCTCCAAGCTCCTTTCCCCTTCTTCAAATGGGATAGTCATTGCTACCTCTTAAGGTTATTATAAATAAGAGGACAGGAGAAAGACCCTTTAGAAAGGATTTGCAGACCCTGTAGGCTGAGAGACTGTTGTGCAGGTGTGTGATCAGGGGCCTCAGAGCTCCCTAGCTCCAGGGAGATAGAGAGAGTGAGGCCCTGAGAAGGAAGCATTTGCCCAAACTCACCAAGAAAGCCAGAAACTAGCATTGGACATGGGCATATGACCCATGAGCTCAGGCGGGATGTCCAGCACCTGGTGAAACTGGCATCATCACACTGAGAATATATAGCCAGGAACAGGCTGGGTTGCTGCTTGAAAGAAATAAAGAGCCTCTGCCAACACCCTTCCTTTCCCTGCCAGGGAAGGAAATAAGAGAACTGGGCTTCGTTTACCTATTTCAGTTTCCAAAACTTCTAATGGTCTTTAGGAAGTGAAGGAGCAGCTAATTTTTTTTTAATTGAAGAAAAGAAAAGAGAAAAGAGTGCAGGGCATGGCCAAGTATACATCCTACTCCCTCCAGACACATAGTTTGACCTCACACCCTTCATCAAGGAGAGGGGCCATCTTCCAGATGACAGTATCCTACAGCAGGCCACTCAGCTGCAAAGCCCTTATTTCCTGAGTCTGCCCTAAGAGGGAAACATCACCATGTCATGTAGAGACCCCTCTGTGAGGTCCCTAATTCCATTTGTCCTCTGGATACTATTGGATTTTGGTCCAAATTATCATAAGTGCATATTTATCAGGTTGTTTTATTTAAGAAATAAAGGAACAAGCTAGCTATGGAGCAATTAGGATAATTGATTCCTTTTGACATTTCAATCACACAATATCCTGAATTTGTATCCCAGACCTCAAAGCTCCCTGTGCTCAGGGCCCTGCTCCCAGAAAGATTCCCACAGTTCCTTTTAAGGCCTCAGTCACTTTCCCATACCCACTCCCATCATCCCTAACCTTGCCTTGGGCTTCCTTACTATCTCCCTTAGGCGGCAGCAGCATCCACATGAACACCATAGTGAATTTATAAGGCTCTTGCAGGTATGAGCCCATATGAGACTTCAACACCTCTGGGTGTGTGGCAGAGAGGGACCCAGTTTATAGAACATGAAATTGAAACTTAGAAAGTTATGCAACAGCACTGCAAGCATACTCATAGGGAAGGAGCTAAAAGTCAATACCAGGTCCATGGCCTCCTAGTTGCATTCTGCATCCTTGGCAATGCTGGGACCACCTGGAGAATCAAAAAAACAAAACAACAACAACAAAAAACTTGTCCCTGCACAGGATGCTACTCCCGATGCCAGAAATATAAAGCCTAGTAACATCTCATCCGTGGACATCACTTAGGGGAGACTTTAGTGGAATGCAGAGTAGTATCAGATGATTTCCAGGTATAAATCTGGTATCTGGATCAAGGGCAACCTGATGGCCTTTGGATTAAGGGTGGGAGTAGCTATCACCATATCCTGTGCAGGGACCACAAACAGGTCTGGGTGTTGTCGCTGTGCGTGTCTCGCCGGCTGGCAGACAGTGTGGACACTTCCCTCCCAGTTATTGGGTTCAAGGTGTTCAGCAGGAGCTGAGATTTATGCATGCTGTTCTTTAGGGGAAAAGAGTCAGGAATTACTTCAGTTGTGTGATCACTGAAAATCTACTCTTCACTGAACATCTGTCGGTCTTTGTGCGCTCTGCTCCGTGTCCCTGACCTCGCCGACAGGTAACACTGACCGTCTCGGAAGCTGTTACCATCACCCTGGTTTCAGCAGAGGTGACTTAGGAAGTCGATGTAAGCTAATCGGAATCACAGAGCTAGTCACTCGGCTGTCTTGAGCCTCAGTTTTCCCTGCTGATAAGAATTTTTCTGCGACTACTTTGGAGGACTGTCATAGAGATTATGTAAAATCACAGAGTATAGCCCTTCCCATGATGACGGGCAGAACTTAAGTGTTGAATAAAAGGTGTTCAATGAAAAAAAAAACTTGTCTTTTTGTTATTGTTGCTGTAATTAAGGCTTCCTTGGAATCACAGTGTACAAATTCTATATGATAAAAGAATACTTTGATATTTTTCACAACCATGACCATAGCAGCATTATTCACAATAGCTGGAAGGTGGAAACAACCCAACTGTCTGTTGGCAGATGAATGGACAGACAGATGTGGTCTGTCTGTACAACAAAATATCATCCAGCCTTTAAAAAGCAGGAGATGTTGACACATGCTACAATATGGGTGAACCTTGAAAACTTTATGCTCAGTGAAAGAAGTAAGACACAAAAAGACCAATACTATAGGGTTACACTTATATGAAATACCTAAAGTAGTCAAATTCACAGAGATAGAAAGGTGTCAGGGTCTGTGGGAAGGTGGAATGGGGAGTTAATGTTTAATGTGGTCAGATTTCAGTTGAGGAAGATGAGAAGAATTCTGGAGATGGCTGGTAGTGATGATGTCACAACAGTGTAAATGTGCTTAATGCCACTGAAAAAATACACATCTCTTCTCTCTTCCTTTCATGATATCACCCCTGTTCAAGACCTTTAGAGGCAACTCACTTCACAGGGAGAGTAAAGGCCACACCCACCCTTTCCTTTGATGCATGCCATCCTCCAACCAATCATTTTTTCCCCAGTCCTCTGCAGGGGAAGATATGTTTTTAGGTGACAGTGTTCTGGGAACCAAGAGGGGCAAAGATGGTAGAGGTCTTTGCTTTCAGTACTGGGGTTGCATATATTCACAGGATCCCCTGTTTTGGGTAGCTGCTACTGTCCTCAAATGTTCCTGCTGTTACCTAGTCCAGAAATCCTCTGTTTAACCCTCTCCAGAGCATAACTTCTTCACACCCCAGTTCCAGAGGTGCCCAGGGCTACCTGTCCTTGAGCGTATTCAGTATTCTATGATGTAAGTTAAGTTGGTTCTCAACTGTTCCCACTATCTACCTATTTTCCCACTACCTACCTATGTTCAGCTTCCTTAGGTCTATTAAGTCAGCTACCTGGTCCATCTTTCAGCTTCTCAAATGGTACTATGCTTGTCTCCCTTCCTATTCTTCTTGTCATCGTGAGTTTATGTGTTTTAAGGTAATGTTTTACTGTGCTTTCAAGAGGGAATGACATTTGATATACATGACCATTCTATCATGTTTACCTGAAGCTCAAGCTGAGATGAAAATGACTAATAGAAGCAGCAAAGAGAAGCCAGAAGGAAAGAATTTCAGCTAGAAGGAGGAGTATTACTAAGGTCTTGGAGTTATATAACAGTGTAGTGTGTGGGGGAAACCTAGGTCTTGGAGGGCCCATGCTTTTCTCAGTGCCCTATGGTGATATTCCTTTGAAGGGAAGGGCTTGTGAAGCTTGCACATGGCCCCAATGCTGTCTGAGGGGCCAGGAACCATGAGTCACTGCTGTGGGTTGAGCTCTAGTCAGAACAGTATGATCTGGACCACTAGTTTCCATAGCAGGGGCTTCTGCCTGCTTCGATCAGCCTGGTTGAATGATTTAAGCAATGAAGTGACTCCCTCACTTACTTGAAATTTGACATTTAAAGGTGTTTTTTTTTTTCTAATAATGTCTCAGTTATAATTGCTTTGATGAACAGATAGCCATGAAGTAGTTTAAATTGTTAAAAATTCACATTTTATTCACACATATGTTATACTTGTCTTCAGAACTTCTGCTACTCTTTGTCATAATGAAAAGTGTAAACTGCAACTGCAGTAGTCATTTCCTTTTTAACTCCTGAGCCTTGTGGCTTTAACTACCATTACCTAACCTAACCTAACACTGCATTTCACAAGGGACCAACATAAGATTTAACCATCTAATGGCAAAGGTCAGTGAAAAAAAGTTGTCTGCTTGGTTGTAGGGCTGGGACTAAGGTGAGATGAGTGAGAACTTGCCTTGGGCACAACTTTTAAAGGGGAGGTATCAGGATAAGCAATATTGTAATTCAGTATTTTGAAAAATTCGAATTTGGAAACTATGCCCATGAATATAAATGGAATTTGATTGGACACAGGGTCAGGATTAGGCTGAGATAAAGGAGGCATGACTGCGCAAGTGCAAGATTGGATCACATCTCTATTTCACAGTTTGATGCATTATTCACCATGAATTTCCTTGTGCTAATTTGGACTTTTAATATACTGCATTAAATGGAGTTTCCTTTCTCCACATCCTCTCCAACACATGTTGTTTCCTGTCTTGCTAATTTTGGCCATTCTAACTGGTGTAAGGTGATATCTCAAGGTAGTTTTAATTTGAATCTCCCTGATGGCTAGTGATGATGAACATTTTTTCATGTGTCTGATAGCCATTCATATGTCTTTATTGGAGAAGTGTCTGTTCATATCTTCTGCCCATTTTTTGATATGATTGTCTGTTTTGTGTGTGTTGAGTTTGAGGAGTTCATTATGGATGCTGGATATCAACCTTTTATCTGTACTGTCATTTGCAAATATCTTCTCCCACGGAATGGGAGAAGA
>NC_081575.1:3637488-3651257 GCF_022355385.1 Mustela nigripes | reverse complement strand
GGTGAAAAAATAATGATACTGTTATGCTGAAAATAAATAAATGAAAAAAAAATAAATGGAGTTTCCTCAAAAAGTGAAAACAGAGCTACCTTATGACCCAGCAATTGCTCTATTGGGCATTTACCCTAAAGATACAAATGTAGTGATCCGAAGGGGCACGTGCACCCAAATGTTGATAGCAGCAATATCCACAATAGCCAAACTATGGAAAGAGCCTAGATGTCCGTCAACAGATGAACGGATAAAAAAGATGTGGTATATATACACAATGGAATACTATGAAGCCATCAAAAGAAATGAAATCTTGCCATTTGCGACAACGTGGATGGAACTAGAGGGTATTATGCTGAGTGAAATAAGCCAACTGGAGAAAGACAACTATCATATGATCTCCCTGATACGAGGAAGTTGAGAGGCAACATAGGGGTTTTGGGGGTAGGAAAAGAATAAATGAAACAATATGGGATCAGGAGGGAGACAAACCATAAGAGACTCTTAATGTCACAAAACAAACTGAGGGTTGCTGGGGGGAAGAGGGTTAGGAGAGGGTGGTGGGGTTATAGACATTGGGAAGGGTGTGTGCTATGGTGAGTGCTGTGAAGTGTATAAACCTGGCAATTCACAGACCTGTATCCCTGGGGCTAATAATACATTTTATGTTTATAAAAATATTTAAAAATAAAAAAAATACTGTATTAAAATATTATATAACTTGATGACTGAGGTTTTTGGGCCCCATCTTAAATTTTGCACTCAAGGCCAGTGCCTCCTTCATGTCATCCTAGTCCTGGCCCTATTTGGTCAAACATATCTGGAAACTCTTCTCCACCAAAGGCTTCCATCCCTCACCCTAAGGTCATAGGTCCCAAATGTAGAAAGGAGCCATAGGCAGCACAGGTTTTCTTTCTCAGTTCAAACCATGGCTTTTCCCAACCTGTAACTCAAGGGTACAAATTAATCTCTCCTTAGAAACAGCTAAAGGGAGTAGAATATCAGATTATGAATCTTGCCTGTATGTGGTACTCTCAATACCCATCAATCTTTCCTTTTTCCTTTGTTATAGCCAAGTCTCAGCTGAAATTAAAATTTGGATTTTCAAGCCACTAAATACAAAGATCAAAACCCAATTTATTTATGACATACACATTAAATCCAATTTTGAGAGATAGACAAATGGGACAATTTGAATAGAATGTGCATATATACAGATGTGTCCCCACCTATGCTTTTTGGCACAAACTACCTTAGACTCAGGTGAAATCCTTTATCTATGTTAAAATTTTTCAATTTATACTATTTGATTATTTTCTAAAGAGATTGGACCTCTTGAAAGTTTCTAGCAATAGAAAGCTACTTTCACCTCCATGCAGCTCAATTTTATTAAAACAATTGTGCCAAAATAAGACTTTGGGACTACAGCTAAATAGAGGATTTCTGCATCCTCTGCCTCTAGAACACAGACATAATTGACTGAGGACACATACACATCTTATACATGGAAGAGCTGATAGGTCTTGTAAGACATTTAGAGATGTCTTTAAAATGTGAAGCTGATAAAATTTGTGGTGATGGCATCCTTTACAGAATGCATACAATTGCTTTCTCAGCTCCAATGACTTCCTTAGTGCCATTGTAGTCTTTTAAGTAAATGAGTATGTTTTATAAAAAGCATTTTGTCTAATGAGCAGTGTTGGCTGGGCACTGCAGAAACACAGCATGTGATTAAAATTACACTAGCAGAAGAAAACAAACCGATTGAGTTGTTGGCAGCTCCCATCCCCACAAGCTCATTTAAGTCTGTCCTTCCTTAGAATGGAATTGTAACTGCACACTGGGTACAGCAGTGTAAGGCACTGTCATGCCTTCTGATGGAACCCCAACCAGGGCCAGTGGGATTTACTGGAGTATCAGGCCCCAGAAAAGAGGAACGAGGACAAGCCTCATCTATTCATGGGCTGGGCTTAGGGGGCAGTCCCAGAAACAGAAAGGCGGAGCATGGTACCAGGAGAACATCAAACCATATACACTGAAAAAGATCCCAGGTAAGCTTGGCTTGGCCACAAGAAATTTAGGAACAGGCAAGTTCAGGGTCTCAGGACAGATTGACCAGATTTTCTTTAGCAGTTATGTTTCCTGTTAATTATACTAGAATTAAAATTTTTAAAAAAGCAGTTATGTTTAAAGCCAAGATCTGAGGAAAGCGTTGATGGGGAGAGAAAGAACAGATTAAGATTTGAGATTTGTTGTCTCTGAATTATCAACGCTGATGTTTTTAGATGTTGAAAACAAAACTAAATTTCCAGGTAGCTAATACCATAGAGAGGGCTCACCAGTCTTTTAGTTGGTAAATGGAATTAGAGTTTAGGAAAATCAAAGTATAATTAATTCTGGATTCATCAAACAAAATGCATTTCGTCAATTTGTCAGAAGATAGAAGGGACACACTCATCATGTTGGCTTTGAAAGAAGGACTCAGGCCATGGAGGAGGGCTGGGCAAGAACACGGCTTGGCTCCTGTTTTAGAAGAAATGACCACATTCTAAGATAGAGACCCAGCTCTGGACATAGAATTCAACAGTAACAACTAGGACAGGAAGTGGTGCTTGCACTCCACTGGACCCAAGCCTGAGGCTTGGGAGTAAGGTAGGACAGAGCTGGAGCAGGGATAAAGGGATTGGCTGCTGCATCTAGCTGCTGCTGCCCCTCCTGCCTTGGGACACAGGCATCCCATTAACAGGTGTGTGACCAGATGCACCTAGATCTGGGCAGAGCACAGCTTCTGAGGGTGCCACTCGCGCACCTACCCCTGTGTTTGTTTCCTAGAGTTTGCTAAAACCACAGAAATTTATTATCTCACAGTTCTGGAGGCTAAAGGTCTGAAATCAGGTTGTCAGCAGAGCCAAGTTCCCTCTTAGGAGTCTAGGGGGAAATACTTCCTGGCCTCTTCTTGCTTTCAGTAACCCCTGACATCACTTGGCTTGTAGCTGCATCCCTCCATCTTTACATCACCTTCTCTTTTTTGTGTCTTTTCTCTTCTGTTATAAGGATATCCTAAAGGCAAGATGATCTCACCTTGAGATCTTTAATTACATCTGCAAACATCCTTTTTCTGAATAAGTTCACACCCACAGGTTTGGGGTGGACATATCTTTTGATGGGCCACTATTCAACCCATTACCCCCTGGATTTTGAGTCCCCCAATTGTCATACATTCTTCTGGGTGCAGGATGCATCAGTGCAGTTGTTGGTGTGGTGCAGTTGCACAGACACTTTCTAAGCATTCAAAATCCTATGGAGAACCAAGAATACTGCTCAGTGGGCCATGATGTAGCAAAATAATTGGCTTTAAGGTGCACATCAGTGAATTTTCCTTCCTTCCACTGGTCTTTATCTCTGACATCCTATAAATCACTTGTTTAGAATTTGCCTGGCTTTAGCCAAAAAATCTCTCCAAGATTCAGCAGACTTTGTCCTGGGGAATTAGTTGAAGGAGACTGACCCCCCACAGATTAGTGTTCTTCAGCTATGCCCATGGCTCCCGGCACAGAGCAGGCACCAAGAAATATTTGTGGAAGATGGAAGGAAGAATGGAAGAAAGGGAGGAAGGAAGGAAAAGGCAGACGGGAAAGCAGGCAGTTTCCATTTGGCCTTCCAACCTTCAACCCTTCACGCCCTTCCTAGTACTGGTCTCCAGCACAATAGTCTTAGCACGCTACAACTCTCATGGTGGCCAAGTCAGCTCTAATGGATGTGAATCATGCTGAATGCTTTTTAGATGGCTTTACAATCTTCTGGAAAATCATTTTTTCCTTCATTCATAACTAAAGGAGTGCTTTATTGGAGAGTAGGACATTCAGTTCTGCACTTAAATTTCTATTCCTTCTAAATTTGGGGCTATATGTGGTACAAAAATCCCTGGTTTGAGAATCTGCATGTCTAGATTCTATTCTCAGCTGGGTCACTACCAACTGTGTCACTTTGATCACAATCTTTTCCCTCTCTGCGCTCCAATTTTTTTTTTTTAGCGTAAAATAAAGGATTAGACCAAGTGGTCTCTGAGGACATTTCCATAACAGTCTTTTTACTTCTCTATTGATGATGCTTCTGGAGAAACTGTTTTGCACAGGTCAAAATTAAGCTGAGTTTAGACAAAGATATTAGTTTCAATGTCTCCTACATCAGAAATTGTTGACCTTATTCCACTCCCTAATTCTAGCCCCTGGATAAAGTGACACTTATTTGCAATGAACAACCAACACCTATAAGTCTCAGTCCCAGGACCCCATTAGCTTTGCTTCCTAAGAAACCCAAGACCAAGAACAAGAACAGACCTTTTCTCTGGGAGAGAAAGAGGAGAGACTGAGGCCAGAAGATCATGACTCCAGTGGCCCTCTCCACACTCAAACCTTCACACATATCCACACATATGACACACACATACGTGTGTCTCTCTGGAGCCAATTCCCAGGGATGGTTTATAATTATTTGTCCAATTACCTGAGCTTGATTTATCTCTTTTCAGATGTTTTCTTGTGGCTCATTTTTTATGAGTGTTCTTTCTGAACTGAAGCTAGTGACATAGGTTCACCAAAGAGGGAAATACGGGTTATATTTTATGAACTCCTACAAATTAATCATTTGGGACAGATGAGAGAAAATCAAGATTCTGTCACTATTTTCCATACAATAAAACCATGAGATGTATCTTTCAAAGCAGTCTTGACAGTTTCCTTTCCATGGGCCTTTGCATGTAGAAGTTCTATGTGCTTCTATAAATCCAGAAAGCTCTGGGGTCAGTAGAAAGTGGCACTTGGATTTTACATCCACCTCCCACACTTATCACTACTTACCAGCTTCTTGAGCTTGTCCAAGTTATTTCTCACCCATGACCTTCTTTGGAGTCAGGTTCTCTCCTTTGAAGTCAGGGTCATGGCATACTTGACCTGGCTACCTGTTCAATTCACAGGACCACCAGGACCACCAGAGGATAAAGTCACCACTAGGAAATCATGAAATCAACTGTCAATCACTGTCCAGTGTGTCCTGTTATCTCCAAAGGGAAGACACTTGCCAAGGCCTTTGAGGACACCATTAGCACTGAATACATAGTACGAATCATGGCCCCTGGGCTATGCCAGTGGTAGGAGGCCTGATCTGTACCACAATCTGATGTGGACAGAGCTGCTTCTGTAGCTCCTGGTTGTGTGGAGGAAGAAACAATGTGACTGGCCTCTGCAGGGGTGGAGGGTGTCCTAACTAATTCTTATACTTGGATAGCATTTGGCCATCTATAAAGTGGTTTCAAATAAATTCTTTTATCTATTCAGGCATTCCGAAAGGCAAACATTATTATGTCCATTTCCTAGAAGAGGAAAGTAAGGATCAGAGAGGTTGAATGACTTGTCTAAAGTCTATAGCTTACAAGAGACTGTTGTTGAGCTTATACCCAAGTATTCATTCAGGCTTGTGGAAGCTTTTCCCATGATCCAAAGAAGTTTTGAGTTTGGGGTTGTTAAGGACAGAGGGTGCCAACAATGCAGTTTTTTACATGTAAACTCAGAGGAAAATTCATCCATATATTCATCCATTTATTTATTCATCTATTATTTACTCAGCAAGTATTAACTACTGGCTTCTGCGGTGCCAGGTGTAGCACCAGGCTCTTCATGTTCTTCATTTAAAATGGGGATCAATCAAATAAGATGTAAGATTTGATTTTTTTCCCACCTCCCATCCAGCATATAAACTTGTAGTTAGAGTTTTAGGACTTTGTCTTAGGATGATATCAACATCTGTTTTCAAGGATCGGATTTACTGCTGATTTTTCATTCTCCTTTCTTTTCTATCTGGGGAGGCTCTCCTCATAGAGATGAAGGGCACAGATTCTAGACCCAAATTACTTGGGTCCAAATCTCAACTCCAGTACTTTCTAGCTGTGTGATCTTAGACAAGTTACTTACCCTCCATCTGCCTCTGTTCTCTAATGTGTAAAATGGGGTTTATGTCAGTACGCACATCATAAGATTGTGGGAGAATTTAATAAGTTAGTATTTGCAAGGTGGTTAGTACAATGCCTGGCTCACGGTAGGTTCTATATGAGTATTTGCCATTATATTACCATTATTACTCCAATGATGAGAAAGTGAGGAAGAAACATGGAAATTGTCAGGAAAAATTCAGGGCAAATGAGCAGTGGAGTAAACTGTTGTAATTAGACAAAATCAGGCAGCTCATTAATGTACCTGCAAGTATTTCAACTTCTATGGCAAAGAGCAACAGATCCCCTAGAAACAGATGCCTTCTGTCTGTCTTCCTTTTCATTCTCTGGTCATTGGAAATAAAACACACCCAGTTATAGAGGAAACGATCTGAAGGAACTGCCTCTGATGCACTCACTGCAGAGGGGAATGTAGCAACTCAGCTGGAGGATTACACCAGTAGCCACCATGCCCAGGGCCACACCTAGTGTTTCCTGCTTCTAGTGCATTTATGAATATTTCCTTGTTCAGGCTACAACTTACTTAATGGAAGGAGACGCAACTCTTTTGTTTCACGGAGGTTTGTAAGTCTCAGCAGAGCTCTCAGTGTGGTTTCTTTGCTTGACTTTAGAACTCCTGTGGGAAAGAGGTACAAGTACTAGACCACCTAGGAGGGAGATGATTTGGGATCAAGTTCCGGCTCCATCACCTGCTGATTATGTAACCTTTGGCAAATCATCTCCAACCTCTGCACCTCTGCACCATCTCTTTTGTAGAGTTTAGGGCTTATGTTTACCTCTGATGTTGGGGACTTTAGTGACTAGGATACCTAAATTACCATCTGGGAGGAAGGTGTCTCCCATGGGGACTAGCTCCAGAGTTTCCTGCCAGGCCAAAGCAATGGCTGCTTCAGTGGAATCCCTACCCCTTTATCTGTATCACTCCTCAGGCATTGTCTAACCTTGGGTTTTAGTCATCTCTTCTAGCAATCTGGGATCCCCTGACAGTAAGGGCCGGGTCTGATTCCTGTCTCAGCCTTCACCTTCTCGCCTACAGTACTTAATCAATATTTGTGGAGGGTGAAAAATGAGCAAAGTGGAGGGTGTACTGCACAAACAGGGATACCTGGCTGGGAAACAGAATTTAGCTGATGCTCATGCATGTTGTCCATGTGACTTGAAGCCAAGCCTGTCTCCTACTCTGGGCACCACTCTCCCAATGTGTGGCATTCCATAGCTCTAGGGCTGCTTCTGTGTTCTCCTCTAGCAACATGAATCCTTGTTTACTCTCCCAATGATCTCAAAAGGTGCACTGAGCATCATCTGGAGGAGACTGGGACTCTCTTCTAAGGAGGCCATCTCTCTGCTCTTTTCCAGAGAAAGCAGCTCCCAAACTCCTGAACACATCTACCCTGCAGAGTCAGGGTATCTCCCTCCTTGGATACATCCTTTCCTGACCTCCACCTCTGACCCTACTGGCAGAGTTTGGGGAGGCTGATAGATCAGTCTGTGGTTCCCCAAATTGACTTTGTGTCAGAATTCCCAGGAGTACATGCATAAAAGTATAGATAACTGAGCAAACCTCAGGCTTGACTGAATTCAGCTCTTTGGTGATATGCTCTGAGAGCTCCAATTTTAACAAGTTCTCTGGGTGATTTCTATCACCTGGGCTCTGGGTTACCAGTTGCCATTTGGGGTTCACTGGACCATATCCCGCTTAAGGTTTTAGCATTCAGAATGACAGCTTCTTCACCCCAGTTATTTTAAAACAGAGTAGAATGTTCTCTCTCCTCTCTCATGCCATACTCTCATCTTTCACTATTGCTAAGACAAAGCAATGGTGTTCTGTGCTCAGAGATGAAGCCCAGTCACTCTAAAGGGGAAACAATTAAAAGTAACCTGGGTAATTCACAAATGCCACTTTTTGTATCCTGTAACAGCTTTGGTCTTCATGCTGGTGGTCTCAGGTTGCAGAAGGCCAAATTTTCGCCATGTCTCTGTGCAAAGTTTAATTAAAGTTTATCTATAAAGAATTGTCTCCTTCTGTAGACCATGGAGTTATCTGCACTGGAAATTAATAGAGATTTTTTTTTATGGTGTCTATGACAAATGCACCAGTCTCCTCCCATTTCAGGATGTTTAATATAGGTTTTAATATAGGTGTGTGTTTTCTTTGCTGGGGGATGAAGAAAAGTAAGTTTGCATCTGAAAAGCACTGATCCCATACTGAAAGGGAAGGTTGGCAGTGCTGGCAGGGAGAGCACTGAACCAGGAGTCTGTTGGGTTGAGGCCCAATTCTAGTCTGGCAACCAGTTTGCTGTGAGGTACTGGGCAAGTCTCTCCTGCATGAAGTCTAAGGGAAACATCAATTTGAGCAAACAGTCCCTGGTCTATCATGTGCCCTCATCCCCTCTATAGCCTCCACTCTAGGACAGTGACCCTGCATGCCACTTTCATAGGGACAGGGCACATTCTTGCTACAGAACGAGTGCTTGTCAGCTCCTTTTGGGTCCTCAACTGAAGATTTCTTGAAAGCTCATGAAGTACTGCAGGTGAACAGCAAAATGGGAACTTCTGGGTGCCTTCCCATTGTCTGGCATCAACAGGAAAAATGTTTCTCACGCACAGCAAAGCACAAACAGACAGTACCTGATTCCTCTTCCCTTCTTCCCTGCACAACAAAACAAAACAAAACAAACAAAAACCATCTGTACATAAGCCATCCAAACAAAAACTATCCTTAAAGTTAGTTCTTCTATGGGGAATATTTTTCTACTTTTTTGTTGATGGTAGAGGTGGGGATGGGGCATTAATGGTATTCAAAACACCACAGTGGGACATTCTCAGAATGCTCTTCTGTGATGGGCAGTAATGGCTCCAAATGGGAGCAGCCTGAAGGGCCAGATGATGGGACATGAACATTGGGGCCAACCATCCATTAAAGAACACCTGGGCCAGAGTCATGTGCAAGAACCAACTCACTTCCTGGTTTCCCTGGCAACCTGGCACCCAGCATAGCTATGCTGGTGCAAAGCAGACCCCACAGCAAGTCCAGTGAGGCACCTTCAAAAGTGCAGCCATTATCCCCAGATGGAGTCCTGAAAGTGGCCCAAAGATTGCTCCACTCTGAGGGGCAGCCAGCCATGTGGAAAGAGGGCGCTCTGAGCCACATGGCTTCTGCACTTCTCTTAGAGGCCACTCTTCCTTCTCCACCTTTTTCTCTCTCTGTCTCACTTGTGCCTAAAATTGGCACAGAACATGATTGCTTGAGTGCTACCTTTCTCATTAGCCATAAGCAGTCCTCCTAGATGTGCCCATTTTATTATTATATAAACATTTGGGTATGTTGAAGTTGGCACAAATTGTAGAAAGACTCCTCAGCTTGAAGAAATCTGTTGTTTTGGGGTTTCCCCCCTTAATTGATCTATGGGTGACACCAGACTCATATATTCACACTTCTTTTTCTTCTTTGTGAAGAATAAATAATAGATTGTGATCCCTGATTAAAGTTGAAACCCAAGCAGGAAAGCAGGGCAAGTAGCCGAAGAGGAACGTGCTTAAGTTAGCCTTGTCGAGACCTGTAAGGAGGGAAAGACTCCAGACACTGCTCAGACCTCAAAGAAGTGACCTTTTGCTATGAATTAATCGTTTGGAGATCATATTTCTCATGTGCTTTACTCACAGGAGGAATTGATTAGAAACTGAAATTAATTGCAACTGGGATTAACTCTTTGCTTTTATACCATGGTTAAAATTTATTTTTTAGCTACAGTTGCCTTAATGCTTTTAAGCCAAGTTTTTTCTTTATTGTACTGTTAATTCCAGGAAATTCCCCATAGCTAATGGACAGGTCTGCCCACTCAGTCAGTCAGAAAACCATGAAGTCTAAAAGGCAATAAACTGAACACTGCCTTGGATTAGAAGCAAAAAGTGTTTAATTCTTAATCAGAAATGGATTGGATTGCTCTGGAGCTTTGGGGGTAAATCCAGGAGCCTCGACAGTGAGGGCTATTCAAGGAGGTTGAAATGCAACAACAAAAAAAGCCACTGGTGGTCACCCCAAAGAGGGTGCACTTTTTGGCTGCCCTTTGGAATATTGTGGAGTCCAGAGCGGGGAGCATCCAGACTGCAGTAGAGTCCAAGAAAAGTGTCACTGAGTGTATGGGGAAGAGTACAAGGTTCTATGGGGAAACCCGGTTGATTGTTAGCCATCTTCCTATCTAAGGAGCTCAAGAGTTTATCCCTAAGTCACAGTAGTATAACATAGTTAATGCTGAATAGTATAAGGGACGCCCAGAGACAGTGTTAGTGGCATTGAAAATAGGAGGGCTTGCTCCCACCTGGAGTGGTGGGGCCTCAGGCTCGGCCTGGCAGCTCCTCAGAGAAGGGGGCTTCAGTAATTGCTCTGACCTCCCACAGCACATTGTTTACTCCTCTGGTCGAGCGCTCAGCATGCTGGACTGCAATTGTCTGTTTATATGTCTGTCTCTCCAATTAGACCTCGAGCCCTGAGAGGGCAAGGGGCATGCTTTGTTCAAATCCCTATTCCCAGGGCCAGCCACAGTCCCCCCCCCCACAGAAGGGCCTCAGGAAAGCTTTGCTGAACTGAGCGAGAAAAGGAAAGCTTATTCTGAAAGAGCTGCATTTTTTTTTTTTCCCTATAAGGAGGGAGGTGAGCCATTTCAGCCGAGAAGCAGGGGTCGGAAATACGTGTGTCTTCGTGTTGTCTGTCCAACTGGACTGTGAGCTCCTTTAGTGAGGATTGTGCCCCTCTTGCCTCCACGTTCCCCAAGCGCCCAGCCCTGTGCCTACCCAGGTCAGGATCTCACCAACACTGAGTAGTGAGCTAATTGGATACCTCCTCTTCCAACAAACGTAGAGAAGTATGGATCAAACACAGCCCAAATCTGCTTTTAATACATAATCAACACCTCACGGATCACGTTTTTTGCCATAAGGGGAAAGATAGAGCGATCAGGCTGTCATCACCTTAGTCCAGATCCCTAATGATCTAGATTAACAATTAATAATCTAGATTAGATTAATAATCTAGATTAAACGACTAGAGCATATGTGCCTCCTAATGTTTACAAAAGAAACAACACAGCACCCCCTATGAAATATATTGCAAAGAATCAAGTCATTTAACCTGATTTTCAATTTACAGAAAATATGGAGAGAGGATTAAGTTAAAAAATCACAAGGAAATAATCAGACAAAGCCAGAATATTGGACAATTTTACAACACAAGCAGTCTGATTTCTTCCAAAACTCAGTGTCATAAGGATGGTTCCAGATTAAAATGATAAAAAGAGGGGGGCCCCTGGGTGGCTCAGTGGGTTAAAGCCTCTGCCTTCAGCTCAGGTCATGATCCCAGGGTCCTGGGATCGAGCCCCGCATCAGGCTCTCTGCTCAGCGGGACACCTGCTTCCTCCTCTCTCTCTGCCTGCTTCTCTGCCTACTTGTGATCTCCATCTCTCAAATAAATAAATAAAATCTTTAAAAAAATGTTTAAGAAACATTAAAAAAATAAAATGGTAAAAAGACATAACAAAAAGTGTAATTTGTGATATTTGATTGGGTTCTGATTTTTTCTTTTTTTTTTAATTTTTAATTAATTTTTTTATTTTTTATAAACATATATTTTTATCCCCCGGGGTACAGGTCTGTGAATCACCAGATTTACACACTTTACAGCACTCACCAAAGCACATACCCTCCCCAATGTCCATAATCCCCCCCCCTTCCCCCAAACCCCCTCCCCCCAGCAACCCTCAGTTTGTTTTGTGAGATTAAGAGTCACTTATGGTTTGTCTCCCACCCAATCCCATCTTGTTTCATTTATTCTTCTCCTACCCACTTAAGCCCCCATGTTGTATCACCACTTCAAAGCAACTATAAAATACAGTTTGGAAACAATTTGTGAAATATTAATATTATTTGATAGTAGATTAATTTTATTAAGTATGGTAATGGCATTGTGGTTATGTACGATGCTAGCTTTATTGTTAGGAGGTACTAAACTGAAGTAATTAAGGAGCCAGATGCCATGATGACTGCAAATTATTTTAAGGTTCAGAGACCTAATAAAGTAAGTGTGGCAAAACCCCCTCACACACTTTTAAATCTAGGATATGGTATTTGGGTATTTATTATACTATTCTTTCTGCCTTTGAGGGTTGCTGGGGGGAGGGGGGTTGGGAGAAGGGGGGTGCGGTTATGGACATTGGGGAGGGTATGTGCTTTGGTGAGTGCTGTGAAGTGTGTAAACCTGGCGATTCACAGACCTGTACCCCTGGGGATAAAAATACGTGTTTATAAAAAATGAAAAATTTAAAAAAAACCATAATAATTAAAAATACATTGCCAAACTCCCCCAAAACCCCACAGAAATCTCTAGGAACCCCCAAATAGAGAAATCTCAAAGCCAGCCCAGTAAGGATGAGCTAATCCTGGAGTAGTCTTTAGGGAATTTGAACTTGATATAGGACCCAGGGGCTAGATGTTGGGACCCAGGCCTTGTGAAGAGACATGTGCAAGAAGACATGCCAAGATTGGGCTGGGAGGTTAGGACTGAGCCCCTTGCATAAAGCCCAGGACCTTGAACTATCCCTCTTCTTTACAGACTAGAAAAAAACTTGATCATCCCAGAGAAGGAGTGAGGACACTTAATGTCCATCCATGCTTTGGATGAGGAAAAATGTCCCTTACGAAAAATCAAAACCTCCAAATTTCACATTTTCCATGGATCTAGGGTCAGAATATATACTACTTTCATGGGACAGGAATGACCAGTCAAGGCATTATTATAAAAGTTGGTCCAAAACCATTGAAGCCCCTGGAATTCAGGGCATAATCAGAGGATTTGGTAAAGGACACATAACTGGTAAGCAGGAGATTTTGCCCTAGGTTCTGGCATTTTAAACCTCTAGTGCAGTGCCACTGTCCCTATATTAAGCTGTCCACCCACCTCTCAGCACCACACTTACTCCAGGAAAGGGACAGACTACACTATCAAGAATGTGTGAAGGTCTGTTTCTGTTTTGAAGATGTTCATAGCTGAACAATTCATGACCTCTTTAGCAGATCTTTTTAGTGTTCCTGGAGGTCAGAAAATTCTCCCATATGTCTAACCAAAATGAGCACTGCTCCATTGAAAGCTCATTTTCTCTTATTTGATTCTGATCTTGGTCAGGATTTTCCTTCTCACACCGCATTCTGACTTTTTGCAGGAAAAATGGAGCTGCATGTTCTCAAGTGAACAATTTCTCTTGCTAGCTCATTGACTTTTTTTTTTTTAACTGACTTCCTACGTACTCTCCCCCTGTGTCATCTTTCTGTAGGTTTGGGACTTGACATGTTCTTTCTTGAAGCAAATTCTCCTATCAATCAGTCATTACATATTCCAAAATATCAACACTGTTCTTAACACTTCACATTCCTAAAAGCAGCAATTGACTTACTGTTAAGTGGCAGTATGCTTTAGATGTGTGATAACAAATGTGCCTCCACACACCCTAGATCAATTCCAAGTAGTCTGAGTGAGTGAAAAGTCTCACAAAGTTGAAGACTTTAAGTTAGACAGAGTTGGAAACTAGGTGTTACATAAATAGAGCAGTAAATCATGCTGGATGATTTTCCTGCTGTTTAATCAAAGATCCGGTCACTTCTACTTGTAAACTAGCATTCTTTTATTTTCTTACAAAGGTCAGGAGTATTTTTTCTCACAGAAGAATTGGTGACTTCTTCCTCCTCCCACCCACACTGGTATATTTTCTTTTTTTTTTTTTTT